>NC_045128.1:20476959-20723972 GCF_007655135.1 Punica granatum
AAGCAGTAAAGTGGACGCGAAGTTCATGGACGCGAAGTCCGGAAAGCATTAAAGTTACTAGGCCGAAGCCCTGTGGAAAGCAGTAAACTTACTAGGTCGAAGCCCGTGGAAAACGGTAAAGTGGACGGGAAGTCCATGGACGCGAATTCCGGAGAGCAATAAAGTTACTAGTCCGAAGCCCGTGCAAAGCAGTAAAGTTACTAGGCCGAAACCCGTGGAAAGCGGTAATGTTACTAGGCCGAAGCCCGTGGAAAACGGTAAAGTTACTAGGCCGAAGCCCTTGAAAAACGGTAAAGTAGACGCGAAGTCCATGGACGTGAAGTCCGGAAAGCAATAAAGTTACTAGGTCGAAGCTCGTGGAAAACGGTAAAGTTACTAGGGCGAAGCCCGTGGAAAACGGTAAAGTGGATGCGAAGTCCATGGACGAGAAGTCCGGAAAGCAATAAAGTTACTAGGCCGAAGCCCGTGGAAAGCAGTAAAGTTACTAGGCCGAAGCCCGTGCAAAACGGTAGATTGGACGCGAAGTCCGGAAAGCAATAAAGTTATTAGACCGAAGCCCGTGGAAAGCAATAAAGTTACTAGGCCGAAGCCCGTGGAAAACGGTAAAGTGGACGCGAATTCCGGAAAGCAATAAAGTTACTGGGCTGAAGCCCGTGGAAAGCGGTAAAGTGGACGCGATGTTCGGAAAGCAATAAAGTTACTAGGCTGAAGCCCGTGGAAAGCAGTAAAGTTACTAGGTCGAAGCCCATGGAAAACGGTAAAGTGGATGCGAAGTCCTGGACGCGAAGTCCGGAATGGAATAAAGTTACTAGGTCGAAACCCGTGGAAAGCAGTAAAGTTACTAGGTCGAAGCCCATGGAAAACGGTAAAGTGGACGCGAAGTCCGGAAAGCAATAAAGTTAATAGGCCGAAGCCCGTGAAAAGCAGTAAAGTGGACGCGAAGTCCATGGACACGAAGTCCGGAAAGCTATAAAGTTACTAGGCCGAAGCCCGTGGAAATCAGTAAAGTTACTACGTCGAAACCCGTGGAAAACGGTAAAGTGGACGCGAAGTCCATGTACGCGAAGTCCCGAAAGCAATAAAGTTACTAGGCCGAAACCCGTGGAAAGCCGTAAAGTTACTAGGCCGAAACCTGTGGAAAGCGGTAATGTTACTAGGCCGAAGCTCGTGGAAAATGGTAAAGTTACTAGGCCGAAGCCCATGGAAAACGGTAAAGTGGACGCAAAGTCCATGGACGCGAAGTCCGGAAAGCAATAAAGTTACTAGGCCGAAGCCCGTGGAAAGCAGTAAAGTTACTAGGCCGAAGCCCGTGGAAAACGGTAAATTTACTAGGCCGAAACCCGTGGAAAACGGTAAAGTGGACGATGTGCAAGGGGGAGCAGAGGCGGGGATCCGCGTTAGGTGGTGTGCCGGAGTTGTTGGCAGGGGCAAATTGTCCCGCCCCAGGTCGAGCTTGTTATTTGTCGTTCCCTCGAGCTAGAGCCAGGAGGATTCTTTGTCATGCCCTCCATTTGGTTCGAAACCCCGATCTGTCGCGTAAGCCAATCGTGCATTCGTCAAGTAGGAGATGCCCCTTGGAATTCCCAATCACAACTGTGCATGGAGATAGGGAAACCTACAAAGGATGTCAGTTGCACTTAATCGGCGAGACGGGGTATATGTAAGAGGAATCTATGTAAAGATGTGTCGGGGATTTGATATCGGTGACCATTGCAGGGTGGTCGTGCCCCTATCGGAGAATGGCTTTTTCTGAAACGGGCGGCCCGTAGAATATGTGTGCAAAGGTAAAAGGAGGGATCTTATGGGATCCTCCAAGTCAAGGATACATTGATTCGACCCCCATTTCGAAGCGAGTCTCGAGCCTGCAGAGCCGAAGAGAGTTTGCTTGCGTCGGAGAGTGCCGAACCACTACTCGGTGTAGCTTCACAGGGAAAGTGTCGCTTTTCTTTCGTGGTCGAGCCGACATTGTCCCCTAACTTTTGCCTAGGCCGCGGGATGCGCAACAGCCTAGCGGGGTTTTTTTATTTGATTTCTCACATGAAAGCTCACCTTTGCTACGATCCCCCATGTTTGGGTGGGACCGCACCCTCGGGTCCTCTAAACTTTTGCCTAGGCCGCCTCAAAGAGGAGCTCGACCTAGCGAGGAAGTGACTTGTGCTCTCCTTTTGCCGCGACCCCCCCTACCCCCTTCGCGGGATTTTAAGTCGTGCCACTCATTCCCTAGCTTTTGCCTAGGCCGCCTCGAAGAGGTTTTCGACCTAGCGGGAAAATTTATTTTTTTCTCTCGAGAAAGCTTAGTATTGGGTAGATTGTGGGAATTGAAGCTCGTCCACGGAAATGGAAATGTCTTACAATGAAAGGGGCACGGAGCCCGGAGAATAAAGAATATAGGAGTGCTCACGGATAATACTTCTTAATGGCGTCAGCGTTGACGGGAAGGGCGTTTTCAGTGCCGTCCATGTCGCTCAAGAAGACTGCTCCACCGGAGAAGACCTCTTTGACGACGAAGGGGCCGTTGTACTTGTACGAGAACTTCCCTCGAGAGTCCGGCGTGACGTGTAGGACTTTCCTCAAAACGAGGTCGCCGGGGTTGAAATCGCAGTGGCGGACTCTTGCATTGAAGGCTCGAGCCATTCTTTGTTGATAGCACTGTCCGTGGCATAGCGCTTTCAGCCTCTTCTCATCAATGAAATTCAACTGTTCGTACCACTGCTTTGCCCATTCTGCTTCTTCGAGTTCGGCCTCAGCAAGAATCCTCATGGAAGGGATTTCTACTTTGATTGGGAGGACGGCCTCCATGCCATAGACTAGCGAGTACGGGATTGCCCCGGTTGAGGTCCGTATGGATGTACGGTACGCCAAAAGTGCATAGGGGAGCATCTCGTGTGTCAGCACCCCATTTTGGCTCACCATTCCAAACAACGATATTAGCCATGATCCAAACCGCGACTTGAGCAGAATACAGAAAACGACTCGGCAGAGCAAGAAATCACTATTCATCCTCAAGTCGGCAAAATTGAGCAAATGACCCATGGATGTGACAGAAGGACTCCCAGGGTCACCAAACGGCAACAGAGCGACCAGAGAGTTCAACAATGTCCAAAACCGGCATTTTCAGTATACTACACGGACGGTACTATTTTCCGATAGTTCGCTCGATCGTCGGAAGATAGCCAATATTGGACTCCAAAAATCCACTCCAATGCCAAACAGATAAAAAGTGTCCCCAAAGGCATTTTGCAAATCATCTGCTCTATACATAACAACTTTCTGTATACAGACAACTTTTCAGTGGAAGTCCAAAAATGCCGGTTTCCTGGAGAAAAGTTAATTCCAAATATCAGACGCGGCCATGCCCCATCAGCACACAGAGCATGAACAATGCTTCAGATTGTCTCTTGGAAGTCACACAGACACTTCAAATGACTTCCGAACGGTAAAACAAGCATACCCCTCTTCAGAAGAACATAGCCGGAGAATGGTCTGATGGAATTACGGCAAACGAAGTTCATACTGCATTGCCCGGAAAACTCTAGCAGACATTCACAATTGGGCAAAACAGACAGCAAAACCCTTTTCAGTTTCCCGAGTAACCTCCCAGGAGAGGAAATGGCCATTTTCAGTGGAAATCCATATCCGGAGGTCCTCTTTGGGGAAACTTAACGCCAAATGCTTACATTACACAATGCTAGCCTTCTCAAGGCTCAATGTGGAATCGTCGGAATAAATCACACGACTCATCTAGACCTCCCGAGCAGTGCTTTAGAGGTCTCAGATACACTTTTCAAGTCCTTGGAGGTTTGATCTCGACAAACAGAGATTACAGTAATCTCCAGAGTGCCCAAGCAACTCAGAAATCATCTTGAGAAATCCAGTTTCGGCCTCCTAGGACGTCTCCGGCCCCACGTTAGCATTACCGGCTTAAGGGATAATTGTTCACGTTGTCTGACAATTTATGTCAAAATGACCAACGTGAGATGCAGACACAAGATATGCTGTCAGAAGCGGACAACTTCGCTCTGGTCACTGCAATGAGCAAAATCGACTTCCGAGCCTCGTACGCTTCCGGGGCATTTCTCCATGAAAAATGCCAATCTCGGGCTCATTAAACCCGTTTTCTCGCGCATGTCGACAATTCAGCGTTCAATTTGAACCACGAACTTCGAATGCACGACCAATCGAGACCCGAGCTTGGAGAGGTCCAAGAAGAGGACCCATGGAGGTCCCCACCCATCTTAGGATAGATATCTCCACTAGGCTTTCGGCTAGAATTGGTGTTTTCCGTGGCAATGTTCACTTGTGCCCCGAGCGGGATGGAAGGTCCACTTAAGGATTTATTTTCCAAACTGCATTGTATTTTAAACTCTTTGAATCAATGCGAACGACAGCATTAACTTTCAAAACCCACGCATTGCATACATTTGATATATTTATTGTCTTGCGGCTACAACGCATTTCCGCGCGATAGACAAGTTGTGCCGACCTTCGCGGGTAGACCACTTGCGGTCTTCACCTCTCCATGGCGAGACGTGCTATGACCAGAGGCCGTCCAGCCCGGCCACCCACCCCGCACGATAGGCGAGTCGTGCCCACTTTAGCAGGCAGGCCACTCGCGGCCTTCACCCTTCCTCCACAGCAAGACGAACTGTGGCCCGAGGGCCGATCAACCTTCCCAGGCGAAGTTAACCAACACTAACTTCTTCCTAACAGAGAGTGTCACTGCGTGATCGGACGTACGTCCCTCCGCGTGACCCAAAGCATCTACCAGCAATCGAGCGCGCCTCACACATGTCCAAGCATGTTCACACCAACTCATACATGCCTGCTCAACGTATCAATGCATGTCTCTCGGTGTGCTCGCACGACACCTACCAGGCCAGTTCGCTTCCCTACACTCTTGCATTGAAATGCTGAACGGTTCATGCTCCTTCATTGTTTTCTTTCCCATTGCAGGAAATTCTCAACAAGAAGACAGCCTGAATACTAAGCGACCACAATTGAGACAACAAACGTCTCCCATCCATCCAGCTCCTTGGGATTTCAACACTAAGTCCCCATCCCTGCTCCATAGAGCAATACCGCAAGCAAATCGGCGTCACTGCATTGCAGCGCCTTGTGCTATTCCTCAGCATTGACCTTTGCTCTTACATCTCTTGCATTTTCCTATCGAGCATGCATTTACTGCATCGGACCTCAGTTCTGCATTTACTGCTTTCGGGCCTCGGCCCAGCATTTACTGCTTTTGGGCTTCGGCCCTGCATTTACTGCTTTCAGGTTTTGACGCCTCGCATTTACTGCTTTCAGGCTCATCTGAAATCCAAAATCGACTTGGGTACAAATTCATCCAAGCGATACTTCAAGGAGCAAGTCTAATCTTTCCACTGCAAAGACAGAAAGTGACAGCTCCACAAACAGAGCATGACCCAACTCTCCATCGCAGACCAGCACGGTCATGCCTCCGATCAAAAAATGGATCTCATTCACCTCCGTTGTGATCACTGACTAAACACTGGGGCAACACGCGCAGTTTTCTTTAAACTCTCTGTTGCTTTCATTCAAATGCATTCCCACAAATGGGCTCCCGACATGAACAAATCCTTCAATGGAGCATTAGGACAGTCTCGAAGACGCCCTATCAGTTCTGTTGGACCTGTTCGACTCACTTGTCCTCGTGGGACTCGGCTTCTCGAGCCTTCCCTAGGACGGCTGCGCATGCCTACTCGTAATTAGGGAAAACATGCTTATGTGACCTCAGTCATGGTCTAACCACTCCAGAGTGGTGATGACTACATTCCCGAAAACAAATGTCATCCACACGCGACACCCCATGGGTCGTGTGCGGGACAAAAGGGATTTTCCCATGGGTCCACCCCATATTTCTTATCGCATACTCCACCGCACAGTCGCCTAACACACCATCTTCTTTGTCATCTTTTACAGGGACACGCCGGTCACAGGCGAAAAATGATGCACAGGCTCACGCCTTTTCGAGAACTCCTCTCGAGCCTCCTCCCTTATACTTTGACGGGGAAGGGGCTCGGCACGGAGGTACCCCCTACAAAGCTAAAGACAAAAACAACTGAGCGAGCCTTATGCCATCAACGCAACAATTTCAGTTGACATTGACGACATGAGACGGCTAGGGGCGACAGTTGCACAAACCGCCCACCACGAGTCACATCAACTATAAAAGACCTGGGCATTCGCGTTCAACGCTTGCACCGAGACCACCTCGGACATCATCCACCCACGAAAAGCATTTCCAAGCGACGTACATTGGGGCATCCCCGGTTGAAGTTCGCACTAGCCCAACTTTTCCAAGCGACGTACACTGGGGCATCCCCGGTTGAAATTTGCGCCAACACAACCTCGGCAAGCGACGTACACTGGGCCTCCCTGGTTGAAGTTCGCCCCGAGGTCGCCATCGTGGGTCACTCCAGCAAGTGACGTTGGAACGCTCCTGGTCATTTGCGTTAAGTCCAGGCCTCCTCCACAACAAGCATCAAGACAACTCCGGCCACTGATTCCCTAGGGCAAATTGTATTTCCTTCTAGACAATAGGGGAATTCACCTGAAGAGATTGCAAGGGAAAATAACACGAAGTTCAACTTTCGAGTGCACGGGAGTCAAACTTCCAAGAAAGCCGGTCCTCACAAAATAGAGCTAGCAACACACAACAAGTCTCCATGAGGCGAAGCACACCAAAGTGGCCTCGGCGATACAAAGTCGAGGAGTTTCAAACAAAGACACGGGGTACAAAACAAACCCTAGCTGCAAGAAAAAAAACAGAGCGAAAAGAAGCGGGAAAAACCCGCCAATGAAGAGAGAGAGAAAAGATGCAGGAAAAACCTGCCAATGAACAAAACAAGGCACCGCAGAGATTTAAAACTCCGGCGTCACCAATCCTAAGAAATCAACAAACCCCAACAAAAAGGGGGAGCAGTAAACACAATTCCTCGACAGAGACATAACACAATGCACTCGGAGGTTGAATCCTTCGAACCCTTCGCCCTTGCAAACTCGAGAGATAAAAGAATCGAGCCCGCTAGGTCGAAAACCCCTTTAGGGGCGGCCTAGGCAAAAGTTAGGGTAAAAGAGAGGCAGGGCGGTTGTGGCAAAAGGAGAGCTCTTCCGCTTTAGGTTGAGAGGTACGGCCCCGAGGTGGGTGACCGTAGCAAAAGGAGAGTTAAACGAGAGATGGATAAAAAATGACCCCGTGGTTCCTCACACATCGTGCGGACAAGGGATCCCCAAGGAAAGTGGCCAGGTTATCTTTGTCAACATGATCCTCGATCAGCCCTCCGACATAGCTCAACCATCCAGCGCGAAGGATTCCTCCTCAAGCATAGTGGGCAAACCGAGCATGCCATCCAAGCACTTCGGTACAACCTACACAACAGTAGGACGAAGGAATATGGGGGTACATCTCGCTGCAGGCGTGAACCGTGTATCCTTTTAGCCTGGGGCAACGTGCTTCCCAAGCTTTCTCTTTCCTCTTTGTCTTTGCTTAACTCCAAACGGGTTACAACCGCCCTTTAACAGGCTACCACAGAGCCAAAATCCCAGACATTCCTCTCCGGGGTTTAGTCATAACGCTTTGAAAATGGTCAAACCGAGTCTGACCAAATCTGAACAGAAATCCCCAAGCGGGTTGCAAATGCAGCCGCCCTACTGTACCCTATTGAGAAGGGTTCAAAGCCGACGGGCGCGTCGAACAAACGATAGAATTGCTAGGGCATCGTCGGGGAAGTCTCGATATGCCCAATACATAGCTAACGGGAGCCCCTGGAGGCCTCGCATCTAGGCCTCCGAGAACGGGACCTACTTATACTGTCAAAGCAAAAATCTTCATGGGTTGTTTAGGTGACCCAAAACTGAAGATCTGCGTGTCGCAACAACATTTTCATGCTTACCTGTGTCCATTACTTGTTAGTATTTCTAACATGATTTACTAGTAATGTCAGGATCACAGGTACTGCAAACAGCATGAACTACGACAGACTCTGATTCATAGTTCCACAGGATACGTAGGCGCTCTGTCTTAGAGCTCGAGTCTCGCAATACAAGACGCCGACTTTCGGCGAACTTCTTGCAGGTCAAAGCATGACCGCCCAAGCAGCAGAGCTGGCCTCCGACAAAGCACAATCATTCCTCAGCAGCAAAGTCGGTTTCCGGCAGCCCAATAGGTAACCGCCTAGCGGCGAGCCCGGCTTTCGGCAGATCAAACACATCACTGCCATAGAGGTAAGGCTTCAGTGAAATGACTTCGTCCCAGCATCAACGCTTGCCTCCGACAAATCAACGCCCCTTGGAAGATATCTCCCCAAGATCGATTCATCTCTACTTCATGTGACGGGTGACAATCTCAACCCAAGAGGAGAATCTTCAGAGCAGCACTCCAGGCATTCAGTGACATCAAAATCAGTTGGCAAGCAATGAAACGTCCTACCACAGCATCGATTGCGACATGGACGAACTCAGCGATGGAAGAAACACAATGATTCCTTCCACACCTCACACTACTCCTCAGCGTTTGCATTTACTTCGCGCACATTTATTTCCGCAATGCACTTTCATTGGCACCTTGCACTTAGGATAGGATCAGTGCGCCTTTATTTCTGCAATGCACTTTCATTGGCGTGCACCTTCTCAGGATCGTAGTGCGCCTTTATTTCTGCAATGCACTTTCATTTGGCGTGCACCTTCTCAGGATCGCAGTGCGCCTTTATTTCTGCAATGCACTTTAATTGGCGTGCACCTTCTCAGGATCGCAGTGCGCCTTTATTTCTGCAATGCACTTTAATTGGCGTGCACCTTCTCAGGATCGCAGTGCGCCTTTATTTCTGCAATGCACTTTCATTGGCGTGCACCTTCTCAGGATCGCAGTGCGCCTTTATTTCTGCAATGCACTTTCATTGGCGTGCACCTTCTCAGGATCGCAGTGCGCCTTTATTTCTGCAATGCACTTTCATTGGCGTGCACCTCGCAAGTCCACCGGGTAGGCGCCTTTGAACCATGCAGTTCATTCGGTACGCGCCCCGTGCATATTGCAAACCCGCCGAGCAAGCGCTCGTGCATCTCGCAAGTCCACCGGGTAGGCGCCTTTGAACCATGCAATTCATTCGGTATGCGCCCCGTGCATATTGCAAACCCTTTGGGTCAATCCCGACTTTACTTTTTGCATTGGGGTCAGTCCCCGTCGGGTCAGTCCCGACTTTAATTGCCTGTCTCAGCTTTGTTCCGAACTCTACATGTCTACTGTGCGCATCTCACTATACTTCCTTTTTGTTAGGTACAACATCCCACATATCCAAAGCAAGAAGGAGAGGGCCATATAGGAAATTCCGCCTTGATCATCGCTATCAAACTGGGGTGCTTTCGAAATCTTTGATTGCATCCTCTACTCGAGCAAGCAGTCAAAGAGGGGTAAGCTGTCAGCACCCCATTTTGGCTCACCATTCCAAACAACGATATTAGCCATGATCCAAGCCGCGACTTGAGCAGAATACAGAAAACGACTCGGCAGAGCAAGAAATCACTATTCATCCTCAAGTCGGCAAAATTGAGCAAATGACCCATGGATGTGACAGAAGGACTCCCGGGGTCACCAAACGGCAACAGAGCGACCAGAGAGTTCAACAATGTTCAAAACCGGCATTTTCAGTATACTACACGGACGGTACTATTTTCCGATAGTTCGCTCGATCGTCGGAAGATAGCCAATATTGGACTCCAAAAATCCACTCCAATGCCAAACAGATAAAAAGTGTCCCCAAAGGAATTTTGCAAATCATCTGCTCTATACAGAATAACTTTCTGTATACAGACAACTTTTCAGTGGAAGTCCAAAAATGCCGGTTTCCTGGAGAAAAGTTAATTCCAAATATCAGACGCGGCCATGCCCCATCAGCACACAGAGCATGAACAATGCTTCAGATTGTCTCTTGGAAGTCACACAGACACTTCAAATGACTTCCGAACGGTAAAACAAGCATACCCCTCTTCAGAAGAGCATAGCCGGAGAATGGTCTGATGGAATTACGGCAAACGAAGTTCATACTGCATTGCCCGGAAAACTCTAGCAGACATTCACAATTGGGCAAAACAGACAGCAAAACCCTTTTCAGTTTCCCGAGTAACCTCCCAGGAGCGGAAATGGCCATTTTCAGGGGAAATCCATATCCGGAGGTCCTCTTTGGGGAAACTCAACGCTAAATGCTTACGTTACACAATGCTAGCCTTCTCAAGGCTCAATGTGGAATCGTCGGAATAAATCACACGACTCATCTAGACCTCCCGAGCAGTGCTTTAGAGGTCTCAGATACACTTTTCAAGCCCTTGGAGGTTTGATCTCGACAAACAGAGATTACAGTAATCTCCAGAGTGCCCAAGCAACTCAGAAATCATCTTGAGAAATCCAGTTTCGGCCTCCTAGGACGTCTCCGGCCCCACGTTAGCATTACCGGCTTAAGGGATAATTGTTCACGTTGTCTGACAATTTATGTCAAAATGACCAACGTGAGATGCAGACACAAGATAAGCTGTTAGAAGCGGGCAACTTCGCTCTGGTCACCTGCAATGAGTAAAATCGGCTTCCGAGCCTCGTACGCTTCCGGGGCATTTCTCCATGAAAAATGCCAATCTCGGGCTCATTAAACCCGTTTTCTCGCGCATGTCGACAATTCAGCGTTCAATTTGAACCACGAACTTCGAATGCACGACCAATCGAGACCCGAGCTTTCTCCCGGTTTCTCATCTTCGGCCGTAGGACCCACGGGTTGCCCAAGGGCAACCATCCCTTGCCATTGCCGCCCTCTCCATTGCCTCTTGTCTTCTCTTGCACACTTGCACCAAAATATCTTCAAGTCTTCCAAGATCACACTCCAACTTCACCTTCCATGCCATTAATGCTTCTTGGCTCATCTTCATGAAGAATGCATGGAGGAGATTCATCCTTATCTTGCTTAGCAAATTCGGATCCCCATAAGCATGCCCTTAATTAAGCTTTTTCACACTTAATTGCACTTAAGCATAGCCTATATATACTTTCTAAGTCATTAACTTAATCAGACACCTTCAAGCACTCTCTCTCTAGCATTTCTCACTCTTCAAAAGCTCTCAAACTCCATAGCAAACCGCAGCAAGCTTCAGTCATTTCCAGCAAGCAGAA
The DNA here is from genome assembly GCF_007655135.1 of Punica granatum. Taxonomy (NCBI): domain Eukaryota; kingdom Viridiplantae; phylum Streptophyta; class Magnoliopsida; order Myrtales; family Lythraceae; genus Punica; species Punica granatum. The sequence continues at coordinate 20,488,130 of NC_045128.1, forward strand.
ACTAAGCAAAACCGGGCAAAGTCTTAAGTCGGAATCCATCCCTGCTTAAATCCAAACTTTACCAAACTTCATATCCCACATGTTTTTGACCCCCTCTATCCATTTCTGAACTTAGATTTTAAGTTTGAAGCCTCTAAGCCATAGAACCAGCCTTGAACAAAATCTGGACAGATTTGGTCCTTCTCGGGTCAAAAATGACAAACCGGGTTTCAAGCCTTTCCAAGTCGGTTTGAGCTACCAAAACCCATCAAACACCTCCCCACACAACCCTAGGGTGTCACGGAGTCACGAAATCCAAGAAAAACCCGTCGGTTTAACCCCAGGAAGAAGAAACAGCCCGACTGCCCAGTCGGGTCGAAATTTCTGACTGTTTGTACGGTTTTCTTGTAGATCGGGTCGATCCAGGACTCTTTTTGGAAAACAACCACCACAGCCACCTCCGGAGGTGAGTTAGCAGTCGGGAGCCGTTGACCTTGCTCAAACATTCCATCGGGAGCCTCCGTGGTGACGTCCGACCCGACTTGTGCCAGTCGGGTCCGAAATTCCAGACGTGCTCTGTTTTGGGTGATTTTTGCAGGACTGTACGGGTCGACCCGACAACTCTGGGAACAAACGACCACCGCGGTCACCTAGAGGGGTCCCTTGGCTACCCAAGGCCGCCGACCTCGCCTCAAAATTCCATCGGGAGCTCCCGTGGCGACGTCCGACCCGACTTGTGCCAGTCGGGTCTGTCCAGCATTCCAGCCGGATCTGTTTGGTGCCATTCGGGTCTGTTCAACGGAAAACAGCCCAAACCCGACCCATCAACGGTCCAACCCGACTCTTGAAGGTCCCATCCCGCATCTCGGGATTAGGTATGACCATTCCCGACTTAGAGGAGCTAGGACTTTTACATTCTCGTTGCGTTTATGGAGTTATAAGGGGTTTTATGTATGTTTTATTTTCAAGTTTTAATCTTTATGCATTTTCCATGTTATATCATGCATATTTATCCTTGATTTATATGCTAGCATGTCGAGAAACACTTGGATCGTAGTCGAGAAGAACATCCCGACCCGGGAAAGGCAAAGAGCTCACGGGTTTCCCTCCAAGGGAGGTGACCGAATGCTCTCTTGCTCCTTTCGGGCAAGGAACGATCTTCTTGACCCGATCCAAGCTTGATTCCCGAGTTTCATCGTATTTTCTCACGCGCATGAAGTCGGTATTGTTTTATCGATTCCTTAAATAACTTGTTTGTGCATGTTTCCATGTTTGAATGCGTTATTCAAATCATGGCAATACCGACTTTCGTTTAATCGTGTCATTTATCATGTTTGTCATTTAAGCATGCGAGAAATGATTCGAAACGAGACGGGGAAACCTCGTGGAACCCCATTCGGGCCATGGGACCTCTCGGCTATCTCCTAGGAGAAATAATCGAGAGCCTCTTAGACTCGTACGGGTTGCATGAGGCTTCCTCTTCCCGTTTTGAGTCCGTTCTCGGCTTTCGTGTAATTTGCAAGTTACATTATTGTCGCAATCTCACATGAAATGTCTTTCCAAACCAAACTTTGCATGGATTCGTAATTCGGAGACCCTTTCGGGCCTATTAGGACCAAAAGGTGTTTCGGCCATTGTTGGCCGAATCATCCTCGGTCTTTCTTGACCTGTCTTGGTCGCCGAATCACGAATCGTTTCCACAATTAATGCATTCGGCACAACCCTTAAGCATTAATTTCACGAACGGGTTAATCGGGACGCTCACATGATTAAACCCACTTCACACTGATAAAGTTTACACGAATTGGCCATTAACTGATAACTCACGTCGACGAGTTGTCAAATGACGTTGGTGCCCTTTTCAAACTTATCAATTTCAAAACCCGAAACGCGCGGTCCGATGTAGCATGGACGTCTGAAAAGGGCTTCTGTGTCTCAACTTGAGTTTTTACCTGATTCCAGGTAGCTCAGGTCAGGATACAGAAGATCTTTCTAGATCACTTCCGGGCAGATCGACCGGTTCTTTGGCTTTTTCGGGGTTCTTGCACAACCCTGGACGATCCAGGGATTTGGTTGACACCGGCTACAGGCCGAGGTGGCCCGCACTGCGATGTTTCCCCTTTTCTGAAAACAATTTTCAAATAAAGGGCAAAATCATCTTTTCACAATTCAGCGACACCCTTAGGGTTAGCATGACAGAAACACTACAGTACGGGATAAGAATGGGCTACCTGTTCAGGTGCAGGTTCATCTGCATAGCCTTTTCTTATCTAACTGATGAGTTTCTATCATCCTGACATAGACTCGGGTAACTAGAACAGTTATCTCTGTCAGAAAACATGCAAAATGCTGATTAACCTTTCACTCGACCTAACCAAACACTAGATAATGGTTAGGAGGAATTCTAGATTCCAAATCTAGAGTCAAAACACGAGTTTGGTTAATTTAGTGGTAATTCAGTGTCACAATACAGAACAACTGTAAAAGCAATCCACACACCTGAGATTTGACTCTCTTTGTCAAGTTCTCAAAACAAAGCCGAATGATAAAACGTTGGCACATGTTTGATTGTTTAGCATATGGCATTTGCTTGCAAAAACACCCCTGGGTTAATAATCTGTTAATTCACGTAAACACGACAATAACAAACACTTTGTCTGTTATTAACATGTTGCGTGTTATCTTTCCGCACCTGTTTGCCATGCGGGTCGAGCCTGATCCCTAGGCCGAATAATATTAGGGTTCAACGCCCTAATCATCGAGCACAGGGTCCAACACCCTAATCAACACTCATAGGGTCCAACGCCCTATTCAGTGAGAGCGTCCATTGAATTTCAGTTCTTCGGTCTTTTCCCTAAACTCACGGTGAGTTAGAGTGGAATAATAACCGAATGCGAAACGACTGGAATTCGACCCTTTTGTAATTTGTATTTATTGTTTTGAGAGCATTGTAAGGATTCTATTTGGTGCATTTATTCTGTAAGAATTCCAGTCGGTGAGCGAACGGTCCGAGTGTCGAATTGATCGAATCGGTCTAATGCTGGCCCAGACACAAGTAAATCCAAGAACTCGCGGTTCTGGTTCACGCAGGGATCCAACCTCCATGGTTCGATGAACTGTAACGCAAGATTGTGAACCAACTCCCCGACATACAGGTTTACTTATCTCTCGGCTTCTCAACCGACATCGTTTAATTCACCGAATCTTCGGTGTCAAAACGTGCGAGCCGAGTGCAGCTTAATCCACGCGGTAAATAATAAAACATGCAAGCCTAGCAAACCAGAGTACCGAAAGGGCGTGCAGGATATAGGCCCGCACGTAACATGAACCCCCGAACACGGACTTTCCGGTTCCGCATAGACCAATGCCTTAACAACAAACTAGGTGTTCCATACCCCTAGACACGGGTAACTTATCCGCCCTCGACCTTCGGGTCGTAAAATGATAAGTGGCAACTCTTTCTCTCACGCGTGTCCGACGCGCGTCCCCACGGGAAGGTGGATGTTCCGACCAAGCCGCTAGATCCAAAAGCGCGCAATGCGGGCCCCGACGAGAGTCCACATTCGGGTTCGTACATCGTGCCAATCCTTGTAGTTCACTATCATTTTTTCAATGATCTTTTTGATATTTTTATTCGCCGCTTCCACCGCACCGTTCATTTGGGGACGGTACGGGGTGGAGTTGCGATGTCGGATTTTGAATTGTGCACAGAGCTCATCGATGACCTTGTTGTTCAGGTTCTTGGAGTTGTCTGTGATGATTGTCGCAGGGACCCCGTATCGGGCGATGACGTCGCGTCTGAGAAAACGGGCCACGGCTTTTGCGATGACTGACGCAAGAGTGACGGCTTCGATCCACTTGGTGAAGTAGTCAATTGCCACCAAAATGAACATGTGTCCGTTAGACGCTTTGGGGTTGATCGGGCCAATCACATCCATCCCCCACATTGAAAAAGGCCATGGTGCCGTCATAGGGCGCAGTTCGTTGGGCGGCGCTTTGATCTGATCGGCGTAAACCTGACATCGGTGACAATGCCTGACATGCTTCACACAATCAGTCTCCATGGTGGACCAATAATAGCCTAGGCGCATGATCTTCTTAGCAAGCATGAGACCGTTCATTTGAGGTCCACAGTTTCCCCCGTGCACTTCCTCCATGAGACGTCGCGATTCGTGTTCGTCGATGCACCGGAGGAGTGTGGAGTCGAAGGAGCGGCGGTAAAGTATCTCGCCGCTCAAAAAGTAATGTATCGCGAGGCGTCTGAGAGTCTTCCGATCGCGGCGGTCGGCGAATGGGGGGTATTGGCCGATTCGTAGAAGGTTTTTGATGTCTTCATACCACGGCTTTGCCTCGGATGCTTCGATTGAGTTGCAGTGTGCCGATCCTTCGGCTATCTCAATCTCAAGGGGCTCGATAAGGTTTTCCTTCGTGATGCTTACCATGGAGGCGAGCGTTGCAAGCGCGTCCGCGAATTGATTTGTCATGCGCGGAGTATAGGTGAACGAGATGTCCTCGAAGTTCTCGGTTAACTTCTCGAGGTACTCGTGATATGGCACTAGCTTTGCGTCCTTTGTCTTCCATTGCCCCAATGTCTGGAAGATAGTGAGTATAGAATCGCCGAATACTTCGAGCTCTTTTACCTGGAAATCAATCGCCGCTTGTAGGCCGAGAATACATGCCTCGTACTCGGCCACATTATTGGTGCATGGGAAGTCGATTTTTGCTGCTACCGGGTAATTGTGTCCGTCCGGGGATATCAGCACTGCGCCAATACCTGATCCCGTAGAATTGACGGCGCCGTCAAAGTACATCTTCCACCCCGATTTCTCTCCCTCGTCGTCTACTTGGAGAATCCCTTCATCCGGGAAGTCGGGATTAATCGGTGTGTGGTCTTCAATTGGGAATTCTGCCAAATGATCCGCGATCACTTGCCCCTTGACCGAAGTGCGGGACACGTACTCGATGTCATATTCTGTCAACTGACAACGCCATTTGGCGAGGTTCCGCGTGGAGGAGGGACTGTCGAGTAAATATTTCAGGGGGTCCGCCTTTGACAGCAAGCGGACCGTGTGATAAAGCGTGTACTGTCGGAGCCTTTGCATGACTTTGACAGCAAGCGGACCGTGTGATAAAGCGTGTACTGTCGGAGCCTTTGCATGACCCACACCAATCTTCTCGATTTCCGGGTAATTGGACTCTCCAGCGGTGAACTTTTTGCTCAAGTAGTAGATCGCGCGCTCTGTGTGTGTGGACTCCTCCTCCTGTCCCAGCATGCATCCTAATGATTGGCGGCGCACCATTAGGTAAAGTACGAGGGGACGGCCCGGTGTAGGCGGGACCAATACCGGCGGTTGGACCAAATACGCCTTGATGGTGTCAAAGGCTTTCTGACATTCTTCATCCCATTCGATCGCCGCGTTCTTGCGGATCAAGCGAAATAGTGGTTGGCATTTGTCTGTCGGGTTTGCAATGAATCGTGCGATTTAATTCAATCGCCCTAGGAAGCCTCGTACTTCGCGGACCAAGGATGGCGGAGGAAGCTCCTTGATCGCCTTGACTTTATCGGGATCTACCTCGATACCGCGCTCGCTGACCACGAATCCTAGTAGCTTTCCCGATCGAGCGCCGAACGTGCATTTTGCCCGATTAAGCCGAAGCTTGTACTCTTTTAAGCGGTAGAAAAGACGTTTCAGATTGACGAGGTGATCTTCTCTTTCTTTGGACTTGGCAATCATGTCGTCGACATAGACCTCGACTTCCTTTTGCATCATGTCGTGGAACAATGTGACCATAGCCCTCTGATAAGTTGCCCCGGCGTTCTTGAGGCCGAAAGGCATGACGCGGTAACAAAAGGTTCCCCACATGGTAGTGAACGTCGTTTTGATCTTGTCTTCCTCGGCCATCCGAATTTGGTTGTATCCGGAGAAGCTGTCTATGAAGGAAAACTGGGCGTAGAGCGCCGTGTTATCGACTAGTATGTCGATGTGGTTCCGCATGAGGGCCTCCCTATGGGGTTCCGAATTGAGTAGGAGGGCGAGCAACGAGATGTGAGCCGGAGATTTGGCCATCTGCTCCACCACCTTATACTCGCTCGCTTTGATGACTTTCATGAAGGCTTCGGCCTCCTCTTCTGTCACCTTCTTGGACGGAGTAGGCAGGGTCCTAGGCCTCGTCTCCTCTTCAGTAGCGGACGCCTTCCCTTTGCCGGTGGTCGTCGGGTTCTCGTATAGCCGTCCCGAGCGGGTTATGCCCATGATGCCGAATTGTTGCTCGAGGCTCCCGACACCTCCTTCATAGGTCCAGGGTACTTTGTCGTCTGAGTATGGTTCTCGGTCGAGAATATCTATGACGAGCGGGGCAGGAGGTGCGTCAATCCCGGTGAACCCGACTGCGGCTTCTGCGGGTATGTACTCGATCACGAAGGGGGAGGAACAACCTTGCTCACCTTCGCCCTTCCCTGATGTGCATATGGTGATCATGTTGATGGAGGGCCCCGGAGCCGGTCCATGGTCGGGGAGAGGATTGGCCTGTACGTTCGGAGGCCTTATAGCATTGAATACGAGCTCCTTCGCATCGATCATCTTCTGGATCCTTTCCCTCAATCTCCAACAAGTGTCCAGGGTGTGCCCTGGTGCCCCCCGATGGTATTCGCACTGCTTGCTTTGATCTTGGATGGTTGGATCGAAGCTTGGGCCGGGCGCTATTGTCCCATCTTATCGCGAATTTGCCAGTAGATGTGGGAAAGCGAAACCGGCAGGGTCGGGTATTGTTGGCGGGGTCGCGGTTGTGCTGCACCGCCCTGTTGACTTTGCGGGGGCGGGACTCGTTGTGTCGGCTGAGAAGTCCTAGGAACTAGAGGTTAATATTGAGGGGCTTGGGACGGAGTATGGGCATAATGGTGGACGACAAGCGAGGGCGCCGTAGATGGGGGTGGAGGCGGTAGTGCGGAATAGTAGATTGGTTGGTTAGAGGCTTGAGGCCGATATTGAGGTGCCTGCGGGGCGTAGGAGGGGGCCGTGGGAGGCGCCGCCGTGTAGTTCATTGAATATTGCTGAAGGACCTGTTGGGCCGTGTTGACGGTATTCACCGTAGCTTCCTTTCCCCTTCTCCCGCTTGAAGACGATGATGTCGCGGGGACCTTCTTCGACGACTCATCTCCTTTGCTGATGGGGTCCTCCATCCTTCCGAGCTTGATGCCCAAATCCAACTTCTTCCCGGCCTCAATGAGGTCGGAAAATGACGAAGTGTGTGCCAATAGGTGCGAATAGTATACTCCTCTCAGTGTGGAGTGGAACAATTGGATCTGTTGCGCCTCGCTAATCGGAAGAATGTGCTTTGCGGCTTGGGCACGCCATTTGGCGGCATACTCTTCGAACTTTTGGCCCCTCGCCATCTCTTTGGTGCTTAACTCCAGGAGGGTGGGAGGTGCTTCCGCGCAATATCGGTATTGGTCGGTGAACTTCCGGGAGAGATCCTCCCACGTCGGGATGTCCTCAGCCTTCAGTGACATGAACCAGTCGAGGGCCGATCCCGACAGGCTGTCTTGGAAGGAGTTGATGACAAACTCCTCGTATTCTCAATATTGCAGCATCTTCCCCCGGTAGTGGCGGAGATGGTGGCGCGGATCCGTCGTGCCCTCATAAGTCTTGAATTCCAGGATCTTGAACTTCGGGGGCAGCCGCATAGCCGGGAATAGGCTGCAGTCGCCGTAGCGCGCGTCGGGACGAGCATCACCCGCTTGTAGGGCCCTTATCGTTTCTTCTATCCTCTTGAGCCTTCGTTCCTGTTCGGTGTCAGCCTCGGGGAAGAAATGCGTCGGCGAGGCGAACTGGGCTGCATGAGTCGGCGTGCCCGGTTCGTGGAAGGTAGTGTCTATGGGGGGCGGCGCCTGGTAGGAGAGGCCGACGTGAGGATGTAGAGACGGATAAGAAGGGAGCTCCGCGGCTTGAAGATGAGTCGGGACAGGTGCACTGGGCGCCGAGAAAACCATCGGCGGAGGTATCGCGTAGGCCATGGTTGGGGCCGGTATGGAGACAGGCGGGGGAGCGGACAGGACGTGCTCTGAGGATAAGAAAGCCGCCGGTGGAAGAGGGACGGCCGTGGGGGCCGGCGGCGGCGGAAATGGGTTGGTGAAGGGGTGGACCGCGGACGTGTGCAGCGTTGGCGGTGCGGGAATCTCAATGTTTCCTAGGGCTTGAGCTGGTGGAGCCTCCGGGGTTGGGTCAACCGTTGGCCCCGGTCCCGGCGGAGGCGTGGAGCTCGAAGAGGCTCTGTTAGGTCCTCTGAGTAGGGCAAGCAGTTCAGCCATGTTGGTGGCCATTTGGTTGACCGTGCCCTCGAGGGCCGCAATGCGGGCTTGGTCATTGGTGGCGGCGAAAATTGGTGAGGCCGGTGGCAGAGGTGTCCCCGAAGACGCCGGGGGCGGGAGATGTGTTGGAAAGGCGGCGGAATACGCCGGGAGTACGCCTGCAGGAGTGAGAAGCGGCGGAGCGTGCGTTTGCGGTGGTTGAGAGAGAGTCGAGACCGAAGGGTTGACTTCTTCCGAAACATCGACGTGATCCCCTTCCGCCATCCTGAGACGTTGACGAGTCAGGTAGCGGTGCGACGCCAATTGTGATCACCTAGATTCCAAGAATGTGTAAGGGCAAACGTCGACATCTAAAACGATGAGTACGGAATAGGTAAAATGACAAGATGTATGAGATGCATGAGTTTTCCGAAATGCTAATGTCATTTCATTGATTAGCTTCGAATTCCATAGTTTTACAAAATACAACATACGACGAAAAAGAAAGGAACATAAACGTAAAGCCGGCATCCCTTTGCGCTCGGTGGCCGCTTGAAAGTGGCGTCGGTCCGAGCGAGGGCAAAAATGAGTGCGTCCGCTAATCCTAGGGGTGGGCGAGGTTGCGCGCCCTTTTGTGCACTCGATCCAACTCCGCGCTCAAGCGGGCCATCTCCCGATCTAGGTGTACGACCCGGGCGCGTGCTCGAGTCAGCTGTGTCTGAAGCTCCTGGTAGTCCGCGACCTCTGCACGGGAGTCAACAAGCTCGCAACGGAGCCTATCCCGTTCCTCCCTGATGGCCCTTAGCTCCGCGTGCATGGCCGATTGGATGGAACTCTCAGCTTCGGGGGCGAGGGTGGATGTAGCGCGGGGAGTCGGGGCGGCATGGGACGGTTGCGGCGATGCTAATCCCCGTGCGTAGAATCGAGCCACGTATGCTGAGGTGGCGGCGAAGACTCGCTCGTTGTCGGTGGGATGTTCGGGGAAGTACAGATGCTGTATGACGCAAGCGTCCCATTGGCGGCGAATCTCTCGGATCTGAAGGAATCTTGCGGGGGCCGTGGATGTGGAATTGGCCCACTGGATGCGGAAAGGTAGATGGTCCGCCTCGGCGGGAACGTCCTGCAGGCCGTCGAGCTGTCTGATTACCCGGCCAGGGAATATGAGTGTGCTCCCCAAATGGCTGAGAAGGGGGACTCCCACAATTCCAGAATATCCCGTGATCATGGGGCCGCCGGGGTTCCATCGAGCGACCCATAGGAAGCGCGCGAGCGTCAACTCACGCCAAAAACGCCTCCATTCTGAGAAACTGTGCTCAGGAGGCGGGATAACTGGTACCAGGCGCTCGATCAGCGAACGCTCATCGGCAATGTAGGAGAACGGAGAACGGATGTGATGAACAAAAGGGGTGGATATGGGCGAGAAGCCAAATCTGGAGTAAGTGCGGGGATCCCCTCATCTTGCCGCTCCGAACCTCCCTAACATAGTCAAGAGACCGGACGGTCTCGGCCAACAAAGCCTCTACGTAACTATGGCCTCCCACCGCTTGGAGGACGACTTGGGCTATAGCCCCGTCAATGAGGTTCGGCGAGTACGGAAATAGGAGAGTGCCAAAGACCAAAAGTAGGAATCCATGGCAGGCATCACGCTAATAGGAAGCCGTTGTGGGCGTCATTGCACGGAGGAGCTTCCAATCGGAGAGCCATGCGATCCGGATGCCTTGGTCCCACCTCTCGTGAAGCTCCTCGTGGATGTCTTGAGCAGGTATGTAGAGGAGAGTGGAGAGCTGACCCTGGACGGTTGTGAACGGATTAGGCACGAAGATATCGTGGATCGTGGATGTAGGCCTTTGGACGAGTGCTGTGTACTCCTCGATCATAGGGGCTAACTCCGTCCCCTGGAAATTGAATACCGCGTGCTCGGGATCCCAATGTTCGGCGGCGGTCCTCAAAAAGATCCAGCCCACCGGGGTCTCGGTGAGCATAACCACGTCTCCGATGATGCCCTGGATGAATGCTTGGTCCACCGGTCGGAGAGTCCTCCAGATGCGCATGATTTCTTGCCTTGGTGGTGCGATTGCTTCGAGCCTAAGACCGGGAGCCGGGCGGTCCATCCTTACCTAGATGGAGGAAATGCCGGCTTAACGTTTTTAGAATCAAATCAATGCAATGTCCTAATTTTTTTCGAAAAATGTATGCAGTGCGGAAAGATAAACCATAGTTGTGTTCTTTACAGTATACATCGCTCTTTCTTACAAAAACAACAAAATGCCCGTCCTAAAAAAACTACGGGCCGACTCAAGGACTCGACTTTTGGGTCGGTTGACGGCATGGAGGTAAAAGTTGGTCCAGCATGACGGTCCCTGTGTATGCATGGTTTTCGGTGCTACTGGGAGAACCGCTAACTAGGGATGGGGGCTCCCGATTCAAGGGTGTGAATTCCTTGAAATCAAGCGAGGATCTTTGGGGGCCGGTTTGGTGGCATAGCCGACTCGATCCGTTCCCTTACTCGGAACCTCTGACTAACCTAGCTTCCTATATTGGTGCCCGTGGGATGTCGGACAAGGTCCCTAAGAAGCTAGTATGATGTGCAATGCATGTGCGGGAAATAAAATGCGTAAAGTAGATAAGCGGGAAATGCGGAGAGCGATGAATAAACAAGCAAACAAGCAAATGGGATTGAGCCCGAACCCTCTAGATGTCCCCAATGGAGTCGCCAAGCTGTGCACACCCGAATTTAATCTCGTCGGGGCACGCATGCGCGAAGCCTGTGCAACGCAGCTTGGGAGTGTCCACCTTCCCGGGGACGCGCGACGGACGCACGTGAGAAGGAGTCGCTACTTGCCATTTTACGACCCGAAGGTCGAGGGCCGACAAGTTACCCGGGTCTTCGGGTACGGGGTACACCTAAATGCTAAGGCAATGGTCATACGGAACCGAAAATTCCGAATTCGGGGGTTCTATTACGTGCGGGCCTATATCCCGCACGCCCTTTTCGGTACTCTAGCTTGCTAGGCTTGCCATTTTTGTTTATTTACCGCGTGATTTAGGGTCACACTTGACTCGCCCGTTTTGACACCGTAAAATCGATGAATGGATTGAGTTGGGCCAAGAATCTGAAGGATGAGTAGGCTTGTGAGTCAAGGAATCGGTTCGCTATCTTAGCGTTACAGTTCTTCGGACCGTGACGGTCTATGCCCTGCGCGAACCAAAACCATGATTATTCGAGCTTACTCATTCCTTGGTGACGATAGACCGACTTAACCGACTCGACACTTGGACCTCTTGCTCACCGACCGGGATCCTTACAAGTATATGAATAAACATACAAATAAGATCCTCACAATGTACACTCGAATAATTACAGAATACAACTGAATGAAATAAATAGATCCCGATCGGTTTGCATTAGGCCAAAATTCCGCTCCGGCTCACCGTGTGTTTTGAATAACCAATAAACAAATTAAGGCAACGCAGGCTCAAGGAGCCGGGGGTCGGGTCCGATTGAATCGATGGTTTGCAGGAGAACCGATTAATTCCCACTGTAACCGTTGGACCAATCGAGCTCCCGGGTGATATCTAAACACGTTTCACGCGCTCATTCCAAATCCGCCTTCCACATAGGCCGTATTCGGAGTGTGACGGTGAATCGAGGCTAGATCCCATTCCGCACTCGGGTTGCACGCGCTCGGTGAGTTAAGAGGCGTTGGACCTCGTGTTCGGTGATTTGGGGCGTTGGACCCCATGCAACACATGACTCCACCCCGTACCGTCCCCAAATGAACGGTGCGATGGAAGCGGCGAATAAGAACATCAAAAAGATCATCGAAAAAATGACGGTAAACTACAAGGATTGGCACGAGATGCTCCCCTATGCACTCTTGGCGTACCGTATATCCATACGGACCTCAACCAGGGCAACCCCGTACTCGCTAGTCTATGGCATGGAGGCCGTCCTCCCAATCGAAGTAGAGATCCCTTCCATGAGGATTCTTGCCGAGGCCGAACTTGAAGAAGCAGAATGGGCAAAGCAGCGGTACGAACAGTTGAATTTCATTGATGAGAAGAGGCTGAAAGCGCTATGCCACAGACAGTGCTATCAACAAAGAATGGCTCGAGCCTTCAACGCAAGAGTCCGCCACCGCGATTTCAACCCCGGCGACCTCGTTTTGAGGAAAGTCCTACACATCACGCCGGACTCCCGAAGGAAGTTCTCGTACAAATACGACGGCCCCTTCGTCGTCAAAGAGGTTTTCTCTGGAGGAACAGTCGTCTTGAGCGACATGGACGGCACTGAAAATGCCCTTCTCGTCAACGTTGACGCCATTAAGAAGTATTATCCGTGAGCACTTGTATATTCTTTATTCTCCGGGCTCCGTGCCCCTTTCATTGTAAGACATTTCTATTTCCGTGGATGAGCTTCAATTCCCACAATCTGTCCAATACTAAGCTTTCTTGAGAGAAAAAATAAATTTTCCCGCTAGGTCGAAAACCTCTTCGAGACGGCCTAGGCAAAAGCTAGGGAACGAGTGGCACGACTTAAAATCCCGTAAAGGGGGGTCGCGGCAAAAGGAGAGCACAAGTCACTTCCTCGCTAGGTCGAAAACCTCTTCGAGGCGGCCTAGGCAAAAGTTAGAGGACCCAAGGGGTGCGATCTCACCCAAACATCGGGGATCGTAACAAAAGGTGAGCATCCATGTGGGAAAAATCAAATGAAATGCCCCGCTAGGCTGTCGCACATCCCGCGGCCTAGGCAAAAGTTAGGGGACAATGTCGGCTCGACCACGAAAGAAAAGCGACACTTTCCCTGTGAAGCTACACCAAGTAGTGGTTCGGCACTCTCCGATGCAAGCAAACTCTCTTCGACTCTCCAGGCTCGAGACTCGCTTCGAAATGGGGGTCGAATCAACGTATCCTTGACTTGGAGGATCCCATAAGATCCGTCCTTTTACCTTTACGCACATATTCTATGGGCTACCCGTTTCAGAAAAAGTCATTCTCCGATAGGGACACGACCACCCTGCAATGGTCACCGATATCAAATCCTCGACACATCTTTACATAAATTCCTCTTACATATACCCCGTCTCGCCGATTAAGCGCAACTGACATCCTTTGTAGGTTTCCCTGTCTCCGTGCACAGGTGTGATTGTGAACCCCAAGGGGCATCTCCTTCTTTACGAACACGCGATTGGCTTGCGCGACAGATCGGGGCTTCGAGCCGAGTGGAGGGCATAATAGAGAATCCTCTTGGCCCTGGCTCAAGGAAACAACAAATAACAAGCTCGAATTAGAATGGGACAATCTGTCTCTGCCGACGTCCCCGACATACCGCCTAGCATCCGTCCCCGCCCTTACCTTCCCTTACACTCTGCGCACTTTACTGCTTTCAGGACTTCGCGTCCACGGACTTCGCGTCCGGTTTACTACTTTCAGGACTTCGCGTCCTCGGACTTCGCGTCCGGTTTACATCTTTCAGGACTTCGCGTCCCCGGACTTCGCGTCCGGTTTACTGCTTTCAGGACTTCGCGTCCCCGGACTTCGCGTCCGGTTTACTGCTTTCAGGACTTCGCGTCCACGGACTTCGCGTCCGGTTTACTGCTTTCAAGACTTCGCGTCCGGTTTACTGCTTTCAGGACTTCGCGTCCAGTTTACTGCTTTCAAGACTTCGCGTCCCCGGACTTCGCGTCCGGTTTACTGCTTTCTGGACTTCGCGTCCGGTTTACTGCTTTCAGGACTTCGCATCCCCGGACTTCGCGTCCACATTCACTGCTTTCCAGACTTCTCGTCCATTTTACTGCTTTCTGCGGGCTTCGACCCTTCACCTACCACTTCACACTCCCCAAATCCCGCTCACGCTACTATCTCATGACAGGGGGGGCGATTTACCACAGAGAACGACGATAGAAGCAGCCGCCGGGACCAAAAGGGTGCCTCTCATGGTCTTTGGCTGCATCCTCTAACCGAGCATGCAACCAAAGAGGGGTAAGCTGTCAGCACCCTATTTTGGCCCACCGGCTTCCCACAGCAGGATTCCCGACCGAAGCCCGGGACGCTATTCATCAACCGGCAATCAGAGGCAAATAGGCGGGCACGGGGTCATGAGCAATAAGAGAAGAGCACGGTCTACTGAGAAAGGCGGAAGAGAGCAGTCAAAAGAACGAACGGACAAGGAATCCCGAAAACGACGGAGCCGGCACTGTGGCACTATTCCGAACGCATTTCCGGGGCAAGCCGCAAGAGCCGGGACACCCCGGTCTCTCACGGACGCCTTTTCTAACAGAGCTCCCGGGGCCCGCTCCACTGACAAGCAGACGGCCCTCCAAAACGGGCCTACAGGCACCCAAGGGCCATCAAGGTCGGCGAACAAGCTTCAAATGACCTTTCGGAACTCGACTTGGTTTCCCGAGGGACGTTTCAGTGGTCGCGAACGTCTCCCGGCAAGCCTTCGGGGCACGTCCACGGAAGACAGAGATCACAACGATCCCCGAGCACCTCACAACGATCTCCGAGCACCTCAAGACATTCAGAGAGCACTGAGAAAATCCCAGTCAAAGTCCCTAGGTCTTCCCGGGCCAACGGTCCTCGACCGAGGGCGACAAGCCAACGATCCCCCACGGGGCAAAAGGATCGCCAAAACGAATGTTAGGATGCACAAAGAGCAATCGGGGACCAAGGGACACTAAACTCTGCTCCGAATGTCCAAACAGGGCAAAACCAACTCTCGAGGCGCCGAGTCGCCCGAACGTTCGTTTACACGACACATGGCGATATTAGGCTCGTTCAAATCCTCGTCATTCAAGCATTCCAAATCTTCAAATTAATTGGACATCGGAGATCGGATGCGAGCTCAATCAAGTTTCAAGCATTTTCCGGCTTTTCTCTCAATCGAATGGGACCCACAGTTCAGCCAAGCTGAGCCATCAAGCCACGGCTTAACCCCAAGCCGCGGCTCAAACCCTTGGCTCCGACATGACAGCCCCAAGCCGCGGCTAACCCGGCGGCTCCAAGCCCCCCCATCCACAAATTTGAATTTTCCCTCACATCTTTCACTTCCTATCACATCCTATCACACCCATCACTCTTTCCTTTCCTTTCCCCACACTCTACATGACACTTTCCCCTCCCTGACCCCCATTAAAATTTCGGCAGCCCTAGTTTAGCACACAAAACCACACTTTACTTCACTTAATCGGGCCATTAAGCTAGCCTATAAGTTTCCATTCCTCATTAACTCTAATCACTTCTCCATTCTCCTTCTCTCTCAAGCCAATCTCCCTCTAAAATCCTCTCAAACTCCAGCCCATCCTTATTCATTCGTTCGCCCCAAGCCAAGGCCGAAACCGGTCAAAATCATCGGAAAATCACCCGGTATTCCGGCAACCACCCGATCCGACTTAAGCCAAAAATCACCAAACTCCCTAGCCTACATATTTTCCACCCCATCAGTCCATTTCCGGGTTAAGATTTTCGGTTTGAAGCTTCCTACACCCCATTCCAACCGTAAGAACATTCGGGTCTCGAGACCCCCCTAGCCGCGCACACCGAGCCAACCACGTGCTATTTCTTCCCACGACTTCGGCGAGTCGTGCCATCACGTTCAACGGGTTCCTCACAACCCTCACTCTCCCCCGTGAATAGGTGGTCACAGTCCGAGGGCCGACCGACCGTGCACAACTCCCTTTTCCTCCGATTCTTCTCTAGCGGGTTACTATTTTCTTATCGGAATTTATCTCATTGTTTCGGGTTTGTCTAGGCTTCGGCATGTTCGGGACCTTTCACGAACACCTAGATCTGCCCCTAAGGAGTCCAACGAGCCCGGACCCGCACCGTGCTGTGCTCGGAGCTCGCGTGCCGACCCGTTTTTTCACGGACTGTCGCGGTTGCCAACCCTCGGGTCCGTCACCCGTAGCTTCAAGCCCGAGCGACTCTCTCTCGCCGCTTCCCCGACTCTTTCCCTCGTGCATCGAGGCTAGGTAACCTCTCTTTACAACTTAGAGCAACTATGATCCTCGATCTTTGCTTATATGAGATGTTTATATGATTTAAAGAACCGAATGCATGAAAGACGTCGTTTTGTCCCGGATCTAAGTTCCCATGCAACCCCATGCAACGTTATAGTGTTTTATTCTTTTTGTTACGTCTGTACGTTATATAAATGTGCATGTCATGACGGGGAAGGTCCATGGTCGGAGCGGAAGAGAGCTCCATGTCGGTAAGGAGCCACGAAGGCTCATGGACGACACCCATGGGAGGGTGCCGTGGGCTTTCCTAGCTTTTCCAAGAACACGGGGCTCTCTCCTTCTTCGAAGGTGTTCATTTCCCCACGTTTCAGATTTTATTATGATACGATATGCATGCATGACGTGAAACAGCCCGAACCTAGAGGGACGAGGTCGGCATAGACTCGAGAGAGCCGTGGAACCTCTCGGCCAAGCCACATACGGGGAGCCGTGAGCCTCCTTGGCTCTCTAGGGTCCATGATTATCTCATCCTTCCGGATTTAGTTGTTCCTAAGATTCGTGACGTGTTGCTATGACGAGAAACACTCGAGATCTAAAGAAGAGAGATCCTATGAGTCGGTTGCGCCAAGGGAAAACTCAGGGCCACCTCTCGTGAAAGGGGAGGCCGAGAGATCCTTTGGCCCATCCGAAGCCATGGGTTTCTCGTTTCGTGACTTCGTGTGCTTCTCGCGATTTATCTTCCAGTGTATTATCGAATGAGCCAATGTCATTTCATCAACCTCTTTGAATATGTTATTGTGTTTGCCTTACGTGTCCATATGACCGAAATCACGATGGCGTTGGCTTAGTGAAATGTGTGTCATTTTTATGTGCATGTTATACGATGTATGCAAGGGACGATTAGGAATGATGCGAGAGACCCACCGAAATTTGAATCGGGTCAAGGGGTATTCGGCCAATCATCCTCGAAAGGTGGCCGAATCACCCGTGACCTCCTTGGAGTCTCGGTTGGTCTCTCCGTTATTCCGAAGTCGATCCTTGGAATTATTTGTGAATACGCTTTCTTTTTTATCGTTGTCTATACGTTTATCACTTACCATATATGTTAGATCCCGATACCGCCCGTCGCAACCATAACCGTAACAAGGAACAACAAATATTGAATAATTTCACAAACGGGATAAACGGAACGTATCATCTGGCTAAGTAAACCACTTGGACTAAATAATTGGGTGAATCGATCCTTGATTTGTAAACGCATCGATGACTTACGGAATGGCGAGAATGCCCTTCTCCATTAAAAATTCACAATTTCAAAATACCGAGTCGTGTAACACGAATAGAATTGATGTCCAGGGAGTACTCACGGGCCACGACCCGAGTCCGGGCACAATTTGAGGCGGCCCGAGTCGAGGCACGAGAGTCCTTCTTAGACTCCTTCGTGTGACGCGATCTCCGATTTATACACGAACATTGCAATTTTATTGTCCAAGGGCATAATCGTCATTCCGTGATTCATCGATACCCTAGGTGCTAGGGAGTCGAAAACGCCTCGATCTATGGACGGAAAAGGGCAACCCATTCGGGTGCGAGTTTCATTCGCGTAACCCATTTCGTTCATTTTCGATGTTTCTTTCTTCCTATCGGTTGCAAAACACGAAAAACTGGATTAATCATACATTTGGCCTAATCAAACACTAGACAATGGATAGGCGAAATGATAGATTCCAATCTAGAGTCAAAACACGAGTTTGGCTAATTCGGTGAAACTGCAGTGACACTTAACTGAACAAGAGTCATAAAACAAACACACACATGTAATTGGCTTAGAACCGTATCCTAGCTCACCATCTATGTTTGCCTAGGTTAGATGCATTGTTTGCCAATCAACCCCGGTTAATAACTGATTAAATCACGTACATTCGACTTAATACATCACTTGTCTGTATTCACCGATAATTGTCAGTTGTTGTCCGTATTGTATCAGTTTTATCAGTTTTCTCCCGTTCTATCTTTGTATATGATGGTTTATTGCGGTTCGGGCCCGAGCCTATAGGTCACGTGTTGCACGGGGTCCAACGCCCCAAATCATCGAACACGAGGTCCAACGCCTCCTAACTCATTGAGTGCATGCAACCCGAGTGCGGAATGGGATCTAGCCCCGAGTCACCGTTACACTCCAAATATGGCCTATGTGGAAGGCAATTTGGATTGGATGCGTGAAACGTGTTTAGATATCACCCGGGAGCTCGATTGGTCCAACGGTTACAGTGGGAACTAATCGGTTCTCCTGCAAACCATCGGTTCAATCGGACCCGACCCCCACCTCCTTGAGCCCGCGTTGCCTTAATTTGTTTATCGGTTATTCAAAACACGCGGTGAGTCGGAGCGGAATATTGGCCCAATGCAAACCGATCGGGATCCATTTATTTCATTCAGTTGTATTCTGTAATTATTCGAGTGTACATTGTGAGGATCTTATTTGTACATCTATTCATTCATTTGTAAGGATCCCTAATCGGCAAGCGAGAGGCCCGAGTGCCGAACCGGTCAAGTTGGTCTATTATCACCAAGAGATGAGTAAGCTCAGATACTCGCGGTCTCGGTTAGCGCAGGGAATCGACCATCACGGTTCGATGAACTGTAACGATAAAATAGTGAACCGATTCCTCGACACACAAGTCTACTAATCTTTCGGATCCTTGGCCCAACTCGATTGATTCATCGGCTTTACGGTGTCAAAACGGGCGAGTCAAGTGCGACCCTAAATCACGCGGTAAATAAAATAAAACGGCAAGCCTAGCAAGCTAGAGTACCGAAAGGGCGTACGGAATATAGGCCCGCACGTAATAGAACCCCCGAATTCAGAATTTCCGGTTCCGTACGACCATTGCCTTAGCATTTAGGTATACCCCGTACCCTTAGACCCGGGCGACTCAACGGCCCTCGACCTACGAGTCGTAAACAGTAAGTGGCGACTCCTTCTCACGCGTGTCCGTCGCGTGTCCCCGGGAAGGTGGACACTCCCAAGCCGTGTTTGCTTAGGCGCGCGCATGTGTGCCCCGACGAGATGAAATTCGGGTGCGCACATCAGCCTCGGCGAAAAAGTGAGTCGGCGAGGCGAGTTGGGCTGCGTGAGTCGGCGTGCCCTGTGCGCATCCGAATTTAATCTCGTCGGGGCACGCATGCGCGAAGCCTATGCGACGCGGCTTGGGAGTGTCCACCTTCCCGGGGACGCACGACGGAGACGCGTGAGAAGGAGTCGCCACTTACTATTTACGACCCGTAGGTCGAGGGCCGTTGAGTCGCCCGGGTCTAGGGGTACGGGGTACACCTAAATGCTAAGGCAATGGTCATGCGGAACCGAAAATTCCGAATTTGGGGGTTCTATTACGTGCGGGCCTATATCCCACACGCCCTTTCCGTACTCTAGTTTGCTAGGCTTGCCGTTTTGTTTATTTACCGCGTGATTTAGGGTTGCACTTTGACTCGCCCGTTTTGACACCGTAACTTCGATGAATTGATCAAGTTGGGCCAAGAGTCCGAAAGATGAGTAGGCTTGTGCATCGAGGAGTCGGTTGGCTATATTAGCATTACAGTTCATCGAACCGTGATGGCCGATTCCTTGCGCCAGCCGAAACAGCGAGTATTCGAGCTTACTCATCTCTTGGTGATGATAGACCGACCTGACCGGTTCGACACTCGGACCTCTTGCTCGCCAACCGAGGATCCTTACAAATGACTGAGTGAATATACAAATAAAATCCTCACAATGTTCTCTCGAGTAATTACAAAGGATAACTGAATAAGTAAATGGATCCCGATCAGTTTGCATTGGGCCAATATTCCGCTCCGGCTCACCGAGCGTTTTTGATTAACCGATAAACAAATTAAGGCAACGCGGGCTCAAGAAGCCGGGGGTCGGGTCCGATCGATCCAACGGATTCGGGAGAACCGGTCGGTTTTCACTGTATCCGATGGACCGATCGAGCTCCCAGGTGATATCTAAACCCGTTTCACGCGCTCAATCCAAATCCGCCTTCCACATAGGCCGCATTCGGAGTGTGATGGTGAATCGAGGCTAGATCCCATTCCGCACTCGGGTTGCACGCGCTCAGTGAGTTAAGAGGCGTTGGGCCTCGTGTTCGGTGGTTTGGGGGCGTTGGACCCCGTGCAATACGTGACCTATGGGCTCGGGCCCGAACCGCAATAAATCATCATACGCAAAGACAAAACAAGAGAAAACTGATAAAACTGACACAATACAGACAACAACTGAAAATTGTCGGCGAATACAGACAAGTGGTGTATTAAATCAAATGTACGTGATTTAATCAGTTATTACCCGTGGTTTATTGGCAAACAATGCATCTAACCTAGGCAAACATAGAGGGCGGACTAGGATAAGGTTCTAAGCCAATTACATGTGTGTGTTTGTTTTACGACTCTTACTCAGTTAAGAGTCACTGCGGTTTCACCGAATTAGCCAAACTCGTGTTCTGACTCTAGATTGGAATCTATCATTCCGCCTATCCATTATCTAGTGTTTGATTAGGTCGGATGTATGATTATTCCGGTTCTTTGTGTTTTGTAACTGAAATAAAATGTTCCCCACCGAATCTACAATAGGAAGATAGAAACACCGAAGGTGGACTGAATGGGCCGTGCGAATGAGACCCGCACCCGGACGGGTTGCCCCTTTCCGTCCATAGATCGAGGTGTTTCCGACTTCCTAGCGCCTAAGGTATCGATGAATTACGGAATGATGAGTATGTCCTTGGATGTTAAAATTACAATGTTCGTGTATAAATTGGAGATCGCGTTACACGAAGGAGTCTAAGGATGACTCTCGTACCCCGACCTGGGTCGCCTCAAATTGGGCCCGGACTCGAGTCATGGTACGTGAGTATTCCCTAGACATCAATTCTACTCGTGTTACGTATCTCGGTATTTTGAAATTGTGGATTTTCATGAAAAAGGGCATTCTCGCCGTTCCGTAAATCATCGGTGCGTTTACGAATTGGGGATTGATTAGCCCGATTATATAGCCCAAATGATTTAATTAGCCAAATGATTCGTCCCGTTTTCCCCATTTGTAAAATTATTCGATGGTAGTGATTTCATGTAGTTATCCCCGTTTTGATGGGGGATTACCCAAAATTGACGTATCTATCTTCCAATTATCATGTGAATAACGAGAAATATAAGATACGGATACAATCAATTCCAAGGGATGATTCCAATCATTCCTCACATGCAAAAACACGCTTAAACTCAAGAACGAAATCTATTTCAATAAAACAAAGAAAATCGACGCCGTCAAGGTCTCTTAAACGCAAAGGAACACACAAACAAGTACATGTAACACTTAATATAATGAAATCCACAAAAGCGGCGTCGACTCATACGATGGGAAAGCGTGAAACGCGGGAACCGGCTCATTTCGGAAAGGGGGAGACCACCTTAGACCCGTGTGGTCCAAGGGGACTCTCGGCCACATTTCATCAAGGGTGGCCGTGAGTCCTCATGGCTCACACGGGTCAAGGGGGGTTCTCCGATCCCGATCTACGCCTATTCCCGCCATGCTAATGTGTTATACGTGATAAGCAACGGCAAAGGAGTGCGGGAACCAACTAGTTTCGAGGAAGAGGAGATACCCTAGCCTCGGAGGAACCATAGGGGGTCACGGGTCGCCCCCTCAAGGCTAGACCGCATGCCCCATGGTTCGGCCGTGACTTGGGATCTCTCCCTCCTCGACTCATGTCGTTTCCCTTCATGGTATACACACTCATACGGCATGTGGGCGTGATAAAAAAAAAGAAAATAGACGTACAACGATGTATGGCATGCATGGGGAGTTCAGATCCGAAAAAGAAATAACCTTTCATGCATTCCGAGCCTTCAAAACGCATAAACACTTCATATAAATAAAGATCGGGGATCCTAGCTTCTCTAAGTTGAAGATGTGCGTTACCTAGCCTCGATGCACGAGGAAAAGAGTCGGGGAAGCGGCCGTGGGAGTCGCAAGACTCGGGTAGGATGTCACGGGTGGGTGACCCGAGAGAAGGTGCAGCCACGGCAGTCTCGGGAAAACGGCTCGGCACGCTTGCTCCGACCACGGCACGGTGCGAGGTCGGGTTCGTTGGACTCCTAAGAGGCAGATCTAGGTGATTGTGGGCAGACCTGAACGTGCCAAGGCCTGGGCAAACCCGAAAATGTGAGAGAAAGTTCGGTAAAACTGTGAGGAACTCGGTAAGAGAGAAGCGGATGAACGACGGTTGTGCACGGTTGATCGGCCCTCGGACCGTGACCACCTCTTCACGAGGAAGGGAGAGGGTTGTGAGGAACCCTTTTGAACGTGATGGCACGACTCACCGAGGTCGTGGAGCGAAATGGCACGCGTAGAGGTCCGGTGCCCCCCCGGGTGACCCACGGGACCCAATTCTTCCTTCGGCTGGAATGGGATGTTGGGGATCTCAAATCGAAAATCTAAGCCCGGAAATGGACTTAAGGGGTGGGAAATATTTAGGCTAGGAAGTTTGATGATTTTTGGCCTAAGTCGGGTCGGGTGGTTACCGGAATACCGGGTGGTTTTCCGGCGGTTTTGGCCGGTTTCGGCCTTGGCTTGGGGCGGACGAATGAATGGGAGTAGGCTGGAGTTTGAGAGGATTTTAGAGGGAGATTGGCTTGAGAGAGAGGGAGAATGGAGAAGTGATTAGAACTAATGATGCTAGAGGCTTTTTAGGGAGGGGTTTGTGTCCTGTAGAGTGTAGGGGAAGCAAGAGGGAAGTGATGGAGTGATGGATGGGTGATGGGAGTTGATGGATGTGAGGGAAAAATTTGAATTTGTGGTGGAGGAGGCTTGGAGCCGCCGGTGGGAGGGAGGAGCCGCGGCTTGGGGCTGTCATGTCGGAGCCGAGGGTTTGAGCCGCGGCTTGGGGTTGAGCCGTGGCTTGATGGCTCGGCTTGGCTGAGTTGTGGGTCCCATTCGATTGAGAGAAAAGCCGAAAAACGCTCGAGACTTGATTGAACTCGCATCCGATCTCCGATGTCCAATTAATTTATAGATTTGGAATGCTTGAATGACAAGGATTTGAATGAGCCTAATATCGCCATGCGTCGTATGAACGAACGCTCGGGCGACTCGGTGCCTCGAGAGTCGGTTTTGCCCTGTTCGGACGATCGGAGCGGAGTTTAGTGTCCCCCGGTCCTCGATTGCTCTTTGTGCGTCTTCACATTCGTTTTGGTGGTCCTTATGCCCCATGGGGGATTGTTGGCTCATCGCCCTCGGCCGAAGACCGTAGGCTCGGGGAGACCTAGGGACTTTTGACCGGGGTTTTCTCAGTGTTCCCTGAATGTCTTGAGGTGTTCAAGGATCGTTGTGATCTCTGCTTTCCGTGGACGTGCCCCGAAGGTTCGTCGGGGGCGTTGCTACCACTGAAACGTCCTTCGGGGAACCCCGTAGAGTTCCAAATGATCGTTCGAGGCTTGTCCCCTGATCTTGATGGTCCCTGAGTGCCTATAGGCCCGTTTTAGGGGGCCGTCTGCTCGTCAGTGGAGCGGGCCCCGAGAGCTCTGTTAGAAAAGGCGTCCGTGGGACATCGGGGTGTCTCGGCCTAACCAGGATGTCTCCGGAGCGCGCTCGGATGTGTCGTTGGTCACTTTGGCACTGAGAGGGATTTTTAGAGTCCTATATTGGGCACCTTTCGGTGCCTCGGTGATTCGGTGATGAATAGTGCCGTAGTGCCAGCTTCGCTGTTTTCGAGGTTCTTCGCCTGTAAGTTCCTCCGACTGCTCTCTTCGACTTTTCTCAGTGGACCGTGCTCTTCTCCTATTGCTCATGACCCCGTGCCCACCTATTTGCCTCTAATTGCCGGGTGATGAATAGTGTCCCGGGCCTCGGTCAGAAATCCTCGTGTGGGAAGCCGGTGGGCCAAAATGGGGTGCTGACAGCTTGCCCCTCTTTGGTTGCGTGCTCGATGAGAGGAGGTAACCAAAGATCATGAGAAGCACCCCTTTTGGTCCTGGCGACCGCTCCCGTCGTCACTCTCTGTGGTAGCTCGCCTCTCTTGCCATAAGACAATAGCCTGATTGAGATTTGGAGGATGTGAAGTGGTAGGTGAGGGGCCAAAGCCCGCAGAAAGCAGTAAAGTGGACGCGAAGTTCGGAAAGCAGTAAATGCGGACACGAAGTCCGGGGACCCGAAGTCCCTAAAGCAGCAAATGCTAGGCCGAAGCCCGTGGAAAGCAGTAAATGCGGACACGAAGTCCGGGGATCCGAAGTCCCTAAAGCAGTAAATGCTAGGCCGAAGCTCGTGGAAAGTAGTAAATGCGGACACGAAGTCCGGGGACCCGAAGTCCTTAAAGCAGTAAATGCTAGGCCGAAGCCCGTGGAAAGCAGTAAATGCGGACACGAAGTCCGGGGACCCGAAGTCCCTAAAGCAGTAAATGCTAGGCCGAAGCCCGTGGAAAGCAGTAAATGCAGACACGAAGTCCGGGGACCCGAAGTCCCTAAAGCAGTAAATGCTAGGCCGAAGCCCGTGGAAAGCAGTAAATGCGGACACGAAGTCCGGGGACCCGAAGTCCCTAAAGCAGTAAATGCTAGGCCGAAGCCCGTGGAAAGCAGTAAATGCGGACACGAAGTCCGGGGATCCGAAGTCCCTAAAGCAGTAAATGCTAGGCCGAAGCCCGTGGAAAGCAGTAAATGCGGACACGAAGTCCGGGGATCCGAAGTCCCCAAAGCAGTAAATGCTAAAGTGTAGGGAAGGCAGAAGTGGAGATCGATGCCAGATGGCATCTCAGAGGCGCCGGCAGAGGCGAATTGATCGGTTTGGAGCCGAAGTCGTGCTCGTGCGACGCCAGGCGTCATTTGTCGTGGCTTGAGCAGGAGTCGAGTGGCTTTTCCCCCATAGGGTCCTCCACTCGGCTTGAGGCTGTGATCTGCTGCATGAGCCAAACGCGCGTTCGTCATGAAGGAGATGCCCCCTTGGATTCCCAATTGCACCTATGCACGGAGAAAGGGAAACTTATAAAGGACATCAGCTGCGCTTATCCAACGAGACGGGGTAATATATATAAGAAGAATCTATGTAAAGATGTGTCGGGGATTTGGCATTGGTGACCGTTGTAGGGTGGTCGTGTCCCTATCGGAGAAAGGCTTTTTCTGGAACGGGTAGCCCGTAGAATATGTGCATAAAGGTAAAAGGAGGGATCTTATGGGATCCTCCCAATCAAGGATACGTTGATTCGACCCCATTGCGAGGTGGGTCTCGAACCGGGAGAGTCGAAGAGAGTTTGCTTGCGTCGAAGAATGCCGAACCACTACTCGGTGTAGCTTCACGGAGGAGTGTTGCCTTTTCTTTCGTGGTCGTGCCGACATTATCCCCTAACTTTTGCCTAGGCCACGAGCCATGCGATGACCTAGTGGGGAGTTTTGTTTGATTTTTTTCTCACATGAATGCTCACCTTTTGCTATGACTCCCCGTATTCGGGCGAGGTCGCACCCCTCGGGTCCTCTAATTTTTGCCTAGGCCGCCTCGAAGAGGTTTTCGACCTAGCGAGGAAGTGATTCGTCCTCTCCTTTTGCCGCGACCCCCCTTTGCGGGATTTTAAGTCGTGCCACTCGTTCCCTAGTTTTTGCCTAGGCCGCCCCGAAGAGGTTTTCGACCTAGCGGGAAAATTTATTTTTTTTTCTTTCAAGAAAGCTTAGTATTGGACAAGTTGGGGGAATCGACGTTCGTTCATGGAAACAGAAATGTCCTACAATAAGAACGGGCACGGGACCCGGCGGAAAAAGAATATACAAGTGATCACGGATAATACTTCTTGATGGCGTCAGCGTTGACGGGAAGGGCGTTTTCAGTGCCGTCCATGTCGCTCAAAATGACTGCTCCTCCGGAGAAAACCTCTCTGACGACGAAAGGGCTGTCGTATTTGTACGAGAATTTCCCTCGAGAGTCTGGCGTGACGTGTAGGACTTTCCTCAAAACGAGGTCGCCAGGGCTGAAATTGCGGTGGCAGACTCTTGCGTTGAAGGCTCGAGCCATTCTTTGTTGGTAACACTGTCCGTGGCATAGCGCTTTCAGCCTCTTTTCATCAATGAAGTTTAACTGTTCGTACCGTTGTTTCGCCCATTCTGCTTCCTCGAGTTCGGTCTCGGCGAGAATTCTCATAGAAGGGATCTCCACTTCGATCGGGAGGACGGCCTCCATGCCATAGACTAGGGAGTACGGGGTTGCCCCGGTTGAGGTCCGTATGGATGTCCGGTACGCCAAGAGTGCATAGGGGAGCATCTCGTGCCAATCCTTGTAGTTCACCGTCATTTTTTCGATGATCTTTTTGATGTTCTTATTTGCCGTTTCCACCGCACCGTTCATTTGGGGACGGTACGGGGTGGAGTTGCGGTGTCGGATTTTGAATTGTGCACAGAGCTCATTGATGACTTTGTTGTTCAGGTTCTTGGCGTTGTCCGTGATGATCGTCGCAGGGAACCCGTACCGGGCGATGACGTCGCATATGAGAAAACGAGCCACGGCTTTTGCGGTGACCGATGCAAGGGTGACGGCTTCGATCCATTTGGTGAAGTAGTCGATCGTCAACAAAATGAACATATGTCCGTTAGACGCTTTGGGGTTGATCAGGCCAATCACATCCATCCCCCACATCGAAAAAGGCCATGGCGCCGTCATGGGGCGCAGTTCATTGGGCGGCGCTTTGACATGATCGGCATAAACCTGGCATCGATGGCAACGCCTGACATGCTTCACACAATCAATCTCCATGGTGGACCAATAATAGCCTAGGCGCATAATCTTCTTAGCGAGCATGAGGCCGTTCATATGGGGTCCACAGTTTCCACCGTGCACTTCCTCCATGAGACGCCGCGACTCGTGTTCATCTACGCACCGGAGAAGCGTGGAGTCAAAGGAACGGCGGTAGAGTATCTCACCGCTCAGGAAATAGTGCATCGCGAAGCGTTTGAGCGTCTTTTGATCGCGGCAATCGGCGAATGGAGGGCATTGGCCGGTTCTTAGGAAGTTTTTGATGTCTTCGTACCACGGCTTCGCCTCGGATGCTTCGATTGCATTGCAGTGTGCTGGTCCTTCGGCTATCTCGATCTCGAGGGGCTCGATAAGGTTTTCCTTCGTGATGCTCACCATGTAGGCGAGCGTCGCAAGCGCGTCCACGAACTGATTTGTCATGCGCGGGGTATAGGTGAACGAGATGTCCTCGAAGTTCTCGGTTAGCTTCTCGAGGTGCTCGTGGTATGGTACTAGCTTTGCGTCCTTTGTCTTCCATTGTCCCAATGTTTGGAAGATAGTGAGCATAGAGTCGCCGAACACTTCGAGCTCTTTTACCTTGAAATCAACCGCCGCTTGTAGGCCGAGAATACATGCTTCGTACTCGCCACATTATTGGTGCACAGGAAGTCGATCTTTGCCGCTACCGGGTAATAGCGTCCGTCCGGGGATATCAGCACTGCGCCAATGCCGGACCCCGTGGAATTGACGGCACCGTCGAAGTACATCTTCCAACTCAGTTTCTCTCCCTCGTCATCTACTTGGAGAACCCCCTCATCCGGGAAGTTGGGATCAATCGATGTGCTGTCTTCAATCGGGAATTCTGCCAAATGGTCCGCGATCGCCTGCCCCTTGATCGAGGTGCGGGCTACGTACTCGATGTCATACTCTGTCAACTAACAACGCCATTTGGCGAGGTTCCGCATGGAGGAGGGGCTGTCGAGTAAGTACTTCAGGGGGTCTGCCTTCGACAGCAAGCGGATCGTATGATAAAGCGTGTATTGTCGGAGCCTCTGCATGACCCATACCAACGCACAACACATCTTCTCGATTTCTAGATAATTGGACTCTCCGTCGGTGAACTTTTTGTTCAAATAGTAGATCGCGCGCTCTGTGTGTGTGGATTCCTCCTCCTGCCCCAACATGCATCCTAATGATTGTCGGCGTACAGTTAGGTAAAGGATGAGGGGATGGCCTGGCGTGGGCGGAACCAATACAGGCGATTGAACTAGATATGCCTTGATGGTGTCGAAGGCCTTCTAACATTCTTCGTTCCATTCGATCGCCGCGTTTTTGCGGAGCAGGCGAAAGAGTGGTTGGCATTTGTCTGTCAGATTCGCAATGAATCGTGCGGTGTAATTCAATCGCCCTAAAAAGCCTCGCACTTCTCGGACCGACGATGGCGGTGGAAGGTCTCTAATTGCCTTGACTTTATCTGGATCTACCTCAATACCACGCTCGCTGACCACGAATCCTAGCAATTTTTCCGATCGGGCGCCAAACGTGCATTTCGCCGGATTAAGCCTGAGTTTGTACTCTTTCAAGCGGTCGAAAAGACGATACAAATTGACGGGGTGATCTTCTCCTTCTTTGGACTTGGCAATCATGTCGTTGACATAGACCTCGACTTCCTTGTGCATCATGTCGTGGAACAACGTAACCATAGCCCTCTGGTAGGTTGCCCCGGCATTCTTGAGGCCGAAAGGCATGACGCGGTAACAAAAGGTCCCCCACATGGTAGTGAACGTCGTCTTGATCTTGTCTTCCTCGGCCATCCGAATTTGGTTGTATCCGGAGAAGCCGTCCATGAAGGAAAACTGGGCATGGCGCGCCGTGTTATCGACCAGTATGTCGATGTGGGGCAAGGGAAAATTGTCCTTGGGGCTGGCCTTGTTGAGGTCCCAATAGTCGACGCAGACTCGAACTCTTCCATCTTTCTTTTCCAACGGCACAATGTTTGCCACCCACTCGGAATAGTTATAGACCTCGAGAAAGCCCGCGTTAATCTGTTTGACAACCTCCTCCTTGATGCGGAGAAGGAGGCTTGCCCGTTGCCGTCGCAATTGTTGCCGCTTGGGCGGGAACTTCTCAGTGTCTAGCGGGAGGAAATGTTTTACTATCGACGGGTCCAGACCCGGCATGTCGGCGTAGGACCAGGCAAAGACTTCTTGATACCTGGTCAGGAAATCGATCATTCGGACCCGTTGCGTTGGGTCGAGGCTCATACCGATCTTTAGGATGCGGGGCTCCTCTTCAGTACCCACGTTGATCTCTTCCGTTGGCTCGAGCGAGGTGAGCTGGCGATCCTCGAGGCGGCGCAAACTCTCTTCTATCTCGGGCACTAGACCGTGTTCGTCGAGCCCTTCCCCGAAGTATATGGGTCCGGGCTCTCCGAGGCACTCTTCGGATGGGTTCGAATCGACGTGTCGATGATTCGGATTCGAGTGGAGCCTGGAGAATTGAAAGAATTGTCATAGAAAACTTAGAACGATGTGAAGGGGGAAAGTAGAATAGACAAGGATTCAAAAAATGCATATAGGGAATTCATTGATAATGTGGATCGTGAAACCGTAACAGAAATCCCTCTTCCGTCGTGCGGCCTATGGTTGCGCCAACACGCGGGAAACATCTTGTACATAGATAAATCTTACACATCGGCAATCACAGCCGAATAGCGCAGGACTGAGGTCCAGTTGTTAAGCTCCTCGTTTTCCTGCGCCGGGCGGATGTGAACCCCTGAAGGAATCTCCTCGGTGACGACATACACGGTTGGCGAAGCGTCAGACGTGTCGTCGAAGTCCGAGGAAGGGCCGTCAAAGGCGCTCCCGATGATGAGCGGCGGGCGGGGGAAGAAGTAAGAGAGTGGGGGGACTTGCATGCCCCGGTTGAGTCTTCGATAATGTGTGGCGAGGCGGTGGAGATGGTTGCCTCGGCGGGCTTCAATGATTTCGTGGCAGGAGGGGCGAAAGCCAAGTCCCCTCCTATGCCTATATTCTTCGACTTCAATGGGGCGGCTGATTCCTTGCCCGCGTGCTCCAAGGCCGGCGCCGGGAACATAATTGTGGCGCAAAAGGACCTTTCCTATCATGCGGTCGACGCGGGACGGTCCGACCTCCCCGTAATCCCGAATAACGGAGATGGTCTCAAAGGAGTGGAAGGGCAGGTTTTCGTCGTTTCCGACGCTGATGTAGGGCACTGCCGTTTCTTTGTAGATGGCGTAATCTTCTTCTCCTTTGACCGTGATGATCCTTTCTTCGACGATGAATTTCACCCTCTGATGTAGTGAGGATGGAATGGCGCCGGCCGAGTGAATCCAAGGCCTTCCGAGTAGCAGACTGAAGGCGTTCGGGATATTGAGCACTTGGAATGTGACGCTGAAAGAGCATGGGCCAACCTCTATGAGGAGGTCAATTTCCCCGTTTACCTCCCTTCGCGAGCCGTTGAAGGCTCGGACTGCGGTCTTGCTCGGGCGGATGCGGTTAAGATCCACGTTCATCTGTTTCAACGTGGTCGCCGGGCACACGTTGAGTGCGGAACCGTTGTCGATCATGACTCGGCCCACGATATGGTTGTTGCACTTACAGACAATGTGCAACGCCCGGGAATGCGCGCATCCTTCAAAAGGGAGTTCATCGTCCGAAAACGAGATGGTATTGGAGAAGATAGAGTTGATGGTTTCCTCTATCTGGTCCGGGGGCGTCCCTTTGGGGACTTGCGCAGCTATCAGGACCCGCATGAGGGCCTCCCTGTGGGGTTCCGAATTGAGTAGGAGGGCGAGCAACGAGATGTGGGCCGGAGATTTGGCCATCTGCTCCACCACCTTATACTCGCTCGCCTTGATGATCTTCATGAAGGCTTCAGCTTCTTCCTCGGTCACTTTCTTGGGCGGAGTAGGCGAGGCTTCGGGTGTGGCTTCGACTCCTATTGCGGGCGCCTTTCCTTTGTCCGCGACCGCCGGGTTCTCATACAGCCGTCCCGAGCGGGTTATGCCCATGACGCCGAATTGTTGCTCGAGGCTCCCGACACCTCCCTCATATGTCCAGGGGACCTTATCGTCCGAGTATGGCTCTCGGGCGGGAATATCTATGACAAACGGGGCAGGAGGTGCGCCGGTCCCGATGAACCCGACCGCGACTTCTGCGGGTACGTACTCGATCACGAAGGGGGAGGGACAGCCCTGCTCGCCTTCGCCCTCCCATGATACACATACGGTGATCATGTTGATGGAGGGCCCCCAGGCCGGTCCATGGTCGGGGGGGGGGATTAGCCTGTACGTTCGGAGGCCTTACAGCGTTGAATACGAGCTCTTTCGCCTCGATCATCCCCTGGATCCTCTCCCTTAACCTCCAACAATTGTCTAGGGTATGCCCTGGTGCCCCTCGATGGTATTCGCATTGCTTGCTCTGGTCTTGGATGGTCGGATCGAAGTTCGGGCCGGGCGCTATTGTCCCGATCTTGTCGCGAACTTGTCGGTAAATGTGGGAGAGCGGAACCGGTAGGGCCGGGTATTGCCTACGCGGTCGTGACTGTGCTGTACCATCCTATTGACCTTGCGGGGGCGAGACTCGTTGTGTTGGCTGAGTAGCCCTAGGAGCTGAGGGTTGATAGTGCGGGGTGTAGGAGGGAGTTGCGGGACGTGCAGACGTGAAGTTCATCGAATACTGCTGGGGGGCTTGATGTGTCGTGTTGACGGTGTTCACCGAAACTTCCTTCCCTCTTCTCCCGCCGGAAGATGACGACGTCGCGGGGACCTTCTTCGATGAGTCCTCTCCTTTGTTGGTGGGGTCCTCCATCCTTCCGAGCTTGATTCCCAAATCCAGCTTTTTCCCGGCCTCGATGAGGTCGGAGAACGACGAAGTGTGTGCCAACAGGTGTGAATAGTACACTCCTCTCAGTGTGGAGTGGAACAACTGGATCTGTTGCACCTAGCTGATCGGGGGGATGTGCTTTGCTGCTTGGGCGCGTCACTTGGCAGTGTATTCCTCGAACCTTCGGCCCTGCGCCATTTCTTTCGTGCTCAGCTCCAGAAGGGTGGGAGGCGTCTCCGCGCAATATCGGTATTGGTCGGTGAACTTCCGGGAGAGATCCTCCCACGTCGGGACGTCCTCGGCCCTTAGCGACATGAACCAATCGAGGGCCGATCCCGATAAGCTATCCTGGAAGGAGTGGATGACAAACTCCTCGTATTCCCAATACTGTAGCATCTTCCCTCGGTAATGGCGGAGGTGGTGGCGTGGATCCGTCGTGCCCTCATAAGTCTTGAACTCCGAAATTTTGAATTTCGGGGGCAGCCGCATACCAGGGAATAAGCTGCAGTCACCATAGCATGCGTCGAGACGAGCGTCACCCGATTGTAGGGCCCGTATTGTTTCTTCCATCTTTTTGAGCCTTCGCTCCTGTTCGGCGTCGGCCTCGGGGAAGAAATGCGTCGGCGAGGCGAACTGGGCCGCATGAGTCGGCGTGCCCGGTTCGTGGAAGGTGGTGTTCATGGGGGGCGGGGCCTGGTAGGAGAGGCCGGCGTGAGGCTGTAGAGACAGATAGGGAGGAAGCTCCGTGGCTTGAAAGTGAGTTGGAGCGGGTGTGTTGGACGCCGGGAAAACCGTCGGCGGAGGTATTGTGTAGGCCATAGCCGGAGCCGGTATGGAGACGGGCGGAGGTGCGGACAGAATGTGTTCCGAGGATAGGAAGGTTGCCGGTGGAAGAGGGACGGCCGTTGTCAGCACCCCATTTTGGCTCACCATTCCAAACAACGATATTAGCAATGATCCAAGCCACGACTTGAGCAGAACACAGAAAACGGCTCGGCAGAGCAAGAAATCACTATTCATCCTCAAGTCGGCAAAATTGAGCAAATGACCCATGGATGTGACAGAAGGACTCCCGGGGTCACCAAACGGCAACAGAGCGACCAGAGAATTCAACAATGTCCAAAACCGGCATTTTCAGTGTACTACACGGACGGTACTATTTTCCGATAGTTCGCTCGATCGTCGGAAGATAGCCAATATTGAACTCCAAAAATCCACTCCAATGCCAAACAGATAAAAAGTGTCCCCAAAGGCATTTTGCAAATCATCTGCTCTATACAGAACAACCTTCTGTATACAGACAACTTTTCAGTGGAAGTCCAAAAATGCCGGTTTCCTGGAGAAAAGTTAATTCCAAATATCAGACGCGGCCATGCCCCATCAGCACACAGAGCATGAACAATGCTTCAGATTGTCTCTTGGAAGTCACACAGACACTTCAAATGACTTCCGAACGGTAAAACAAGCATACCCCTCTTCAGAAGAGCATAGCCGGAGAATGGTCTGATGGAATTACGGCAAACGAAGTTCATACTGCATTGCCCGGAAACTCTAGTAGACATTCACAATTGGGCAAAACAGACAGCAAAACCCTTTTCAGTTTCCCGAGTAACCTCCCAGGAGCGGAAATGGCCATTTTCAGTAGAAATCCATATCCGGAGGTCCTCTTTGGGGAAACTTAACGCCAAATGCTTACGTTACACAATGCTAGCCTTCTCAAGGCTCAATGTGGAATTGTCGGAATAAATCACACGACTCATCTAGACCTCCCGAGCAGTGCTTTAGAGGTCTCAGATACACTTTTCAAGTCCTTGGAGGTTTGATCTAGACAAACAGAGATTACAGTAATTTGGAGTGCCCAAGCAACTCAGAAATCATCCTGAGAAATCCAGTTTCGGCCTCCTAGGACGTCTCCGGCCCCACGTTAGCATTACCGGCTTAAGGGATAATTGTTCACGTTGTCTGACAATTTATGTCAAAATGACCAACGTGAGATGCAGACACAAGATATGCTGTCAGAAGCGGACAACTTCGCTCTGGTCATCTGCAATGAGCAAAACCGGCTTCCGAGCCTCATATGCTTCCGGGGCATTTCTCCATGAAAAATGCTAATCTCAGGCTCATTAAACCCGTTTTCTCGCGCATATCGACAATTCAACGTTCAATTCGAACCACGAACTTCGAATACGCGACCAATCGAGAACCGAGCTTTCTCCCGGATTCTTCTCTTAGGTCGTGGGACCCACAGATTAGGCCTAGCCGCCCCATCCTTGCCCTAGGTGTCCTCTCCTTTGTCTTCTTCATCTCCATGAAGATAAGAAGACAACTTGCAGACTTATCCCCTAAAATATCTAAGTGTTTCATTCTTGCACTCCAACTCCCCATCAATGCTCATTAATGTTTTATCTCTTCTCCATCAATGCCACTTGCAAGAATATCTTCTTCCTTCATTAAACAAATTCGGATCTCCTAATCCATGCCCCTTAATTGCACTTTTCACACTTAATTGCACTTAAGCATAGCCTATATATACTTTCTAAGTCATTAACTTAATCAGACACCTTCAAGCACTCTCTCTCTAGCATTTCTCACTCTTCAAAAGCTCTCAAACTCCATAGCAAACCGCAGCAAGCTTCAGCCATTTCCAGCAAGCAAAACCAAGCAAAACCGGGCAAAGTCTTAAGTCGGAATCCATCCCGGCTTAAATCCAAACTTTACCAAACTTCATATCCCACATGTTTTTGACCCCCTCTATCCATTTCTGAACTTAGATTTTAAGTTTGAAGCCTCTAAGCCATAGAACCAGCCTTGAACAAAATCTGGACAGATTTGGTCCTTCTCGGGTAAAAAATGTCAAACCGGGTTTCAAGCCTTTCCAAGTCGGTTTGAGCTACCAAAACCCATCAAACACCTCCCCACACAACCCTAGGGTGTCAAGGAGTCAAGAAATCCAAGAAAAACCCGTCGGTTTAACCCCAGGAAGAAGAAACAGCCCGACTGCCCAGTCGGGTCGAAATTTCTGACTGTTTGTGCTGTTTTCTTGCAGATCGGGTCGATCCGAGACTCTTTTCGGAAAACGACCACCACAGCCACCTCTAGAGGTGAGGTAGCAGTCGGGAGCCGTTGGCCTTGCTCAAAAATTCCATCGGGAGCCTCCGTAGCAACGTCCGACCCGACTGGTGCCAGACAGGTCCGAATTTCCAGACATGCTCTGTTTTCAGTGATCTTTGCAGGGCTGTACGGGTCGACGCGATAACTCTGGGACCAAACGACCACCACAGTCACCTCCGGGGGTCAGTTAGGAGTCAGGAGCCGCTGACCTTGCCTCAAAATTCCATCGGGAGCCTCCGTGGCGACGTCCGACCCGACTGGTGCCAGACGGGTCCGAATTTCCAGACGTGCTCTGTTTTCCGTGATTTTTGCAGGGCTGTACGGGTCGACCCGATAACTCTGGGACCAAACGACCACCACAGTCACCTCCGGGGGTCAGTTAGGAGTCAGGAGCCACTGACCTTGCCTCAAAACTCCATCGGGAGCCTCCGTGGCGACATCCGACCCGACTTGTGCCAGTCGGGTCTTTCCAGTATTTCAGCCGGGTCTGTTTGATGCCATTCGGGTCTGTTCAACGGAAAACAGCCCAAACCCGACCCATCAACGGTCCAACCCGACTCTTGAAGGTCCCATCCCGCATCTCGGGACTAGGTATGACCATTCCCGACTTAGAAGAACTAGGACTTTTACATTCTCATTGCGTTTATGGAGTTATAAGGGGTTTTATGTATGTTTTGTTTCCAAGTTTTAATCTTTATGCACTTTCCATGTTATACCATGCATATTTATCCTCGATTTATATGCTAGCATGTCGGGAAACACTTGGATCGTAGTCGAGAAGAACATCCCGACCCGGGAAAGGCAAAGAGCTCACGAGTTTCCCTCCAAGGGAGGTGACCGAATGCTCTCTTGCTCCTTTCGGGCAAGGAACGATCTTCTTGACCCGATCCAAGCTTGATTCCCGAGTTTCATCGTATTTTCTCACGTGCATGAAGTCGGTATTGTTTTATCGATTCCTTAAATAACTTGTTTGTGCATGTTTCCATGTTCGAATGCGTTATTCAAATCATGGCAATACCGACTTTCGTTTAATCGTGTCATTTATCATGTTTGTCATTTAAGCATGCGAGAAATGATTCGAAACGAGACGGGGAAACCTCGTGGAACCCCATTCGGGCCATGGGACCTCTCGGCTATCTCCTAGGAGAAATAACCGAGAGCCTCTTAGACTCGTACGGGTCGCATGAGGCTTCCTCTTCCCGTTTTGAGTCCGTTCTCGGCTTTCGTGTAATTTGCAATTTACATTATTGTCGCAATCTCACATGAAATGTCTTTCCAAACCAAACTTTGCATGGATTCGTAATTCGGAGACCCTTTCGGGCCTATTAGGACCAAAAGGTGTTTCGGCCATTATTGGCCGAATCATCCTCGGTCTTTCTTGACCTGTCTTGGTTGCCGAATCACGAATCGTTTCCACAATTAATGCATTCGGCACAACCCTTAAGCATTAATTTCACGAACGGGTTAATCGGGACGCTCACATGATTAAACCCACTTCACACTGATAAAGTTTACACGAATTGGCCATTAACTGATAACTCGCGTCGACGAGTTGTCAAATGACGTTGGTGCCCTTTTCAAACTTATCAATTTCAAAACCCAAAACGCGCGGTCCGATGTAGCATGGACGTCTGAAAAGGGCTTCTGTGTCTCAACTTGAGTTTTTACCTGATTCCAGGTAGCTCAGGTCAAGATACAGAAGATCTTTCTAGATCACTTCCGGGCAGATCGACCGGTTCTTTGGTTTTTTCGGGGTTCTTGCACAACCCTGGACGATCCAAGGATTTGGTTGACACCGGCTACAGGCCGAGGTGGCCCGCACTGCGATGTTTCCCCCTTTTCTGAAAACAATTTTCAAATAAAGGGCAAAATCGTCTTTTCACAATTCAGCGACACCCTTAGGGTTAGCATGACAGAAACACTACAGTACGGGATAAGAACGGGCTACCTGTTCAGGTGCAGGCTCATCTGCATAGCCTTTTCTTATCTAACTGATGAGTTTCTGTTATCCTAACATAGACTCGGGTAACTAGAACGGTTATCTCTGTTAGAAAACATGCGAAATGCTGATTAACCTTTCACTCGACCTAACCAAACACTAGATAATGGTTAGGAGGAATTCTAGATTCCAAATCTAGAGTCAAAACACGAGTTTGGTTAATTCAGTGGTAATTCAGTGTCACAATACAGAACAACTGTAAAAGCAATCCACACACCTGAGATTTGACTCTCTTTGTCAAGTTCTCAAAACAAAGCCGAATGCTAAAACGTTGGCACATGTTTGATTGTTTAGCATATGGCATTTGCTTGCAAAAACACCCCTGGGTTAATAATCTGTTAATTCACGTAAACACGACAATAACAAACACTTTGTCTGTTATTAACATGTTGCGTGTTATCTTTCCGCACCTGTTTGCCATGCGGGTCGAGCCTGATCCCTAGGCCGAATAATATTAGGGTTCAACGCCCTAATCATCGAGCACAGGGTCCAACACCCTAATCAACACTCACAGGGTCCAACGCCCTATTCAGTGAGAACGTCCATTGAATTTCAGTTCTTCGGTCTTTTCCCTAAACTCACGGTGAGTTAGAGTGGAATAATAACCGAACTCAAAACGACTGGATTTCAACCCTTTTGTAATTTGTATTTATTGTTTTGAGAGCATTGTAAGGATTCTATTTGGTACATTTATTCTGTAAGAATTCCAGTCGGTGAGCGAACGGTCCGAGAGTCGAATTGATCGAATCGGTCTAATGCTCGCCCAGACACAAGTAAATCCAAGAACTCGCGGTTCTGGTTCACGCAGGGATCCAACCTCCATGGTTCGATGAACTGTAACGCAAGATTGTGAACCAACTCCCCGACATACGGGTTTACTTCTCTCTCGGCTTCTCAACCGACATCGTTTGGTTCATCGAATCTCCGGTGTCAAAACGTGCGAGCCGAGTGCAGCTTAATTCACGCGGTAAATAATAAAACATGCAAGCCTAGCAAACCAGAGTACCGAAAGGGCGTGCGGGATATAGGCCCGCACGTAACATGAACCCCCGAACACGGACTTTCCAGTTCTGCACAGACCAATGCCTTAACAACAAACTAGGTGTTCCATACCCCTAGACCCGGGTAACTTATCCGCCCTCGACCTTCGGGTCGTAAAATGATAAGTGGCGACTCCTTCTCTCACGCGTGTCCGTCACGCGTCCCCACGGGAAGGTGGACACCCCCAAGCCGCGCAATCCAAAAGCGCGCAATGCGGGCCCCGACGAGAGTCCACATTCAGGTCCGTACAGCCGTGGGGGCCGGTGGTGGCGGATATGGGCCGGTGACAGGATGAGCCATTGACGTGTGCAATGTTGGCGGCGGGGGTGCCTCCATATTCTCCGGGGCCTGAGTCGGCGGAATCCAGGGAGTCGGCTCAGTCGTTGGCCCTTGTCCCGGCGGAGGCGTGGAACTCGAAGAGGCTCGATTGGGCCCCCTGAGTAGGGCTAGCAGTTCCGCCATGTTAACGGCCATTTGGTTGACCGTGCCTTCGAGTGCGGCAATGCGAGCTTGGTCCTCGGAGCTAGAGGGCGTCTGTGAGGTCTGTGCATGGAGCGCTCCTGAAGACGTCAGGGGCGGGAGATGCGCCGGAGGGGCGCCTGAGTATGCCGGGAGCACACCTGCAGGAGTGAGAGGCAGCGGAGCGTGTGTTTGGGGCGGTTGAGAGAGAGTCGGGACCGAAGGGTTGACTTCTTCGGAAATATCGACGTGATCCCCTTTTGCCATCCTGAGACGCTGATGAGTCGGGTAGCGGTGTGACGCCAGTTGTGACCACCTAGATTCCAGGAATGTGTAAGGACAAACATTGATATCTCAAATGATAAGTGCGGGATAAATAGAATGACAAGATGTATGAGATGCATGAGTTTTCAAAATGCTAATGTCATTACATTGATCAGCTTCAAGTTCCATAATTTTACAAAATAGAACATACGACGGAAAGGAAAGGAACGTAAACGTAAAGCCGGCCTCCCTTTGCGCTCGGTGGCCACTTGAAAGTGGCGCAGGTCCGAGCGAGGGCAAAAATGGGCGCGTCCGCTAATCCTAGGGGTAGGCAAGGTTGCGCGCCTGTCAGCACCCCATTTTGGCCCACCGGTTTCCCGCACGAGGATTCCCGACCGAAGCCCGGGGCACTATTCATCACCCGGCAATCGGAGGCAAATAGGCGAGCACGGGGTCATGAGCAATAGGTGAAGAGCACGGTTCACTGAGAAAAGTCGAAGAGAGCAGTCGGAGGAACTTACAGGCGCCCAGGGACCACCAGGGCCGGGAAATAAGCTTCAGACAACCTTCTGGAACTCGGCTCGGTCTCCCGAAGTACGTTTCAGTGGTCGCGAATGCCTCCCGGCGAGCCTTCGGGTATTTCCACGGAAAGCAGAGACCACAACGATCTCTGAGTACCTCACAATAATCCCCAAGCATCTCAAGGCATTCAGGGCACACTGAGAAAATCCCGGTCAAAGTCCCTAGGTCCTCCCGGGCCAACGGTCCCCGACCGAGGACGACGAGCCAAAGATCCCCCGCGGGGCAAAAGAATCGCCAAGACGAATGCAGGCATGCACAAAGAACAATCGGGGATCGAGGGACGCTAAACTCCGCTCCGAACGTCCAAACAGGGCAAAACCGACTCTCGAGGCGCCGAGTCACCCGAACGTTCGTCCACACGACGCACGGTGATATTAGGCTCATTCGAATCCTCGTCGTTCAAGCATTCCAAATCCATAAATTAATTGGACATCGAAGATCGGACGCGCGCTCAATCGAGTCTCAAGCATTTTCCGGCTTTTCTCTCAATCAAATGGGACCCACAGCTCAGCCAAGCCAAGCCGCCAAGCCGCGGCTCAACCCCAAGCCACGGCTCAACCCTTCAAGGTCAGCTCAGCCGCAATTAGCCGCGGCTCAACCCCATGGCCGGCGGCTCAAAGCTCTCCCATCCACAAGTTTGAACTTTCCCCCCACATCTTTCACTTCCTATCACTTCCTATCACATCCTATCACACCCATCACTCTTTCCTTTCCTTTCCCCACACTCTACAAGACATCTACCCCACCCTAATCCACTTCCAAAATTTCGGCAGCCCCCTAAGCATGCCCTAACCCCACTTAACTTTGTTCAATTGCATCATTAAGCTTCCCTTTATAAGTCCTTTCACCATTAAGCCTAATGACTCTTCATTCTCACTCTCTCTCAAGCCAATCTCTCTCCAAAAACCTCTCAAGCTCTAGCCCTCTCCCTCACTTTCGTTCACCCCTTTGCCAAGGCCGAAACCGGCCAAAACCGCCGGAAAACCACCCGGTATTCCGGTGACCACCCGACCCGACTTAAGCCAAAAATCACCAAACTCCCTAGCCTACATATTTTCCACCCCCTAAGTCCATTTCCGAGCTTAGATTTTCGATTTGAGGCCTCTAACACCCCGTTCCAGCCGTGAGAACATTTGGGTCCCGAGACTTCCATAGCCGCGCACACCGAGCAAGCCACGTGCCATTTCTTCCCACGACTTCGGCGAGTCGTGCCATCACGTTCAAAGGGTCCCTCACAACCCTCACTCTCCCCCGTGAAGAGGTGGTCACAGTCCGAGGGCTGATCAACCGTGCACAACCGCCATTCACCCGTTTCTCTCAAACCGGGTTTTCCCCATTTTTACCGAGTTTTCTCTCACATTTTTGGGTTTGTTCAGGCCTTGGCACGCTCGGGTCTGCCCGTGCTCGTGTAGATCCGCCTCTTAGGAGTCCAACGAACCCGACCTCGCACCGTGCCGTGACCGAAGCAAGCGTGCCGACTTGTTTTTCCCCGACTGGCCGCGGCTGTCTTCTACCCGGGTCACCCACCCGCGACTTCAAGCCGAGTCTTGCGACTCCCACGGCCACCTCCCCGACTCTTTTCCTCGTATATCGGGGCTAGGTGACGTCCCTCTACAACTTAGAAGAGCTAGGATCTTCGATGTTTGTTCGTATGAAATGTTAATGTGACTTAGGGTACCCGAACGCATGAAAGACGTCGTTTTCTTTTCGGATCTTAGCTTCCATGCAATCCCATGCAACGTTATGATGTTTCATCCTCTTGCTACGTCCATATGTTATAAAATGCGTATGCCATGACGGGGGAGGGTCATGGTCAGAGCGGGAGAGATCTCCACGTCGAGGAGGAGCCACGAAGGCCCACGGATGACACCCATTGGAGGGTGCCGTGAGCCTTCCTAGCTCATCCTAGGACACGAGGCTCTCTCTCCTTCTTCGAATGTGTTCAATCCCCCACGTTTCAATTTTTTTTATCACGATATAATATGCATGCATGACGTGAAATGATCCGAATCCGTGAGGATGAGACCGCCATAGACTCGAGGGAGCCCTTGAGCCTCTCGGCCGAACCTCACAAAGGGGAGCCTTGAGCCTCTTCGGTTCCCTAGGGTCCATGGCCCTCTCATCCTTCCCGATTTGACAATTTCTACGGTCGTAATGTCCCCCATGACGATTGAAATGTGATTGCATGACGGGAAAGTTCGGAATCTAGGGAAAAGAGGCCTTAGAGGGCTCGGCGGTGCCAAAGAGCTCACGGCCACTCCTTTTGTGATGGGGCCGAGAGATCCTTGACTCATCCGAGACCTAGGGGCTCATTATACCATGAGACCGGGCGTCTCCCGTGATTGATTTTTGAATCTACCTCTAAACGAGTCCATCTCATTTGTTTAGTTCCTTTAATATATCATCCGTGATGGTGTTATGTGATCATTTGCGCAATGAGAGCCATGTCAACATTGATATAATAAGAGGTGTTAATCTTGTGTGAACGTGCGTGTTGCATGCAAAGGGATGGTCAAAAGCTAATACGGAAATCCATCAACACTCGTAGCGGGTCGATGGCATTCGGCCGACTATCCCTAGGGGATGGCCGAAAGCTCCGAGACCCCCTTTAAGTGAGGATCGGTCTCTATTATCATCTTAGATTCGTCCTTTGGAATTATTTGTGGCTATGTTCCTCTTTAATTGAAGGATGAATATAAAGTAAGTGTTAGACATGTTTGGCCCGGATAATCATCTATTGAAGTTGTAATCATGAAATGGAACAATGAGGAACATCGAAGAATCTCACAAACGGAATAAACAGGACGTGTCAGTCGGCTAATCAAATCACTCGAACTAAATAATTGGACAAATTGATCATTAATTCGTAAGCGCATCGATGGTTCATGGAACGGTGGAAATGCCTTTTTCGTTAAAAATTCATAATTTCAAAATACCGAGTCGTATAACACGAATAGAATTGATGTCTAGGGAGTACTCACGTGTCATGACTCGAGTCCGGGCCCAATTTGAGGCGGCCCGAGTCGGGGCACGAGAGTCCTTCTTAGACTCTTTTGTGTGACATGATCTCCAATTTATACACGAACATCGCAATTTTATCATCATCCAAGGGCATGACCGTCATTCCTTGATTCACCGATACCCTAGGCGCTAGGAAGTCGGAAACGCCTCGATCTATGGACGGAAAAGGGCTACCCGTTCGGGTACGAGTTTCATTCGCACGGCCCATTCCGTCCACTTTCGGTGTTTCTATCTTCCTATCGTAGATTCGGTGGGGAGCATTTTATTTCAGTTACAAAATACAAAAAACCGGACTAATCATACATCCGGCCTAATCAAACACTAGATAATGGATAGACGGAATGATAGATTCCAATCTAGAGTCAAAACACGAGTTTGGCTAATTCAGTGAAACCGCAGTGACACTTAACTGAATAAGAGTCATAAAACAAACACACACATGTAATCGGCTTAGAACCTTATCCTAGCCCGCCCTCTATGTTTGCCTAGGTTAGATGCATTGTTTGCCAATCAACCACGGGTAATAACTGATTAAATCACGTACATTCGACTTAATACACC
This sequence comes from Punica granatum, assembly GCF_007655135.1. NCBI lineage: Eukaryota > Viridiplantae > Streptophyta > Magnoliopsida > Myrtales > Lythraceae > Punica > Punica granatum. The sequence goes on from NC_045128.1 coordinate 20,531,001, forward strand.
ACTTGTCTGTATTCACCGACAATTGTCAGTTGCTTTCTGTGTTGTGTCAGTTACATCAGTTTTCTTCTGTTTTATTCTTGCTTTTGATGATTTATTGCGGTTCGGGCCCGAACCCATAGGTCACGTGTTGCATGGGGTCCAACGCCCCAAATTACCGAACACGAGGTCCAACGCCTCTTAACTCACCGAGCGCGTGCAACCCGAGTGCGGAATGGGATCTAGCCTCGATTCACCGTCACACTCCGAATACGGCCTATGTGGAAGGCGGATTTGGATTGAGCGCGTGAAACGTGTTTAGATATCACCCGGGAGCTCGATCGATCCAACGGTTACAGTGGAAACAAGTCGTTTTTCTGCAAACCGTTGGTTCGATCGGACCCGACCCCCGGCTCTTTGAGCCCGCGTTGCCTTAATTTATTTATCGGTTATTCAAAATACACGGTGAGCAAGAGTGGAATAGTGGCCCAATGCAAACCGATCGGGATCCATTTACTTATTCAGTTACACTTTGTAATTATTCGAGAGAACATTGTGAGGATTTTATTTGTATATTCACTCGGTCACTTGTAAGGATCCCCGATCGGCGAGCGAGAGGTCCGAGTGTCGAACCGGTCAAGTCGGTCTATTATTACCAAGAGATGAGTAAGCTCGAATACTCGCGGTTTTGGTTCGCGCAGGGAATCGACCATCACGGTTCGATGAACTGTAACGCTAAGATAGTGGACCGATTCCTCGACGCACAAGCCTACTCATCTTTCGGATTCTTGGCCCAACTTGATCAATCCATCGACTTTACGGTGTCAAAACGGGCGAGTCAAGTGCGACCCTAAATCACGCGGTAAATAAACAAAACGGCAAGCCTAGCAAACTAGAGTACCGAAAGGGCGTGCGGGATATAGGCCCGCATGTAATAGAACCCCCGAATTCGGAATTTTCGGTTCCGCATGACCATTGCCTTAGCATTTAGGTGTACCTCGTACCCCTAGACCCGGGTAACTTGCCGGCCCTCGACCTTCGGGTTGTAAAATGGCAAGTGGCGACTCCTTCTCACGTGCGTCCGTCGTGCGTCCCCGGGAAGGTGGACACTCCCAAGCCGCGTTTGCTTAGGCGCGCGCATGCGTGCCCTGATGAGATTAAATTCGGGTGCGCACAGCTTGGCGACTCCACTGGGGATTTCTAGAGGGTTCGGGCTCAATCCCGTTTGCTTGCTTGCTTGTCTACTTACTGCTTTCCGTCGTTTACCGCTTATCTACTTACGCACATTTATTTTATGCATGCATTTCATATCATGCTAGCTTTAGGTACCTCGTCCGAAATCCCACGGGCGCCAAAGTAGGAAGCTATGTTAGTAAGAGGTTCCGAGTAAGGGAACGGATCGAGTCGGCTATGCCTCCGAACCGGCCCCCAAAGATCCTCGCTCGATTTCAAGGAATTCACACCCTTGAGTCGGGAGCCCCCATCCATAGATAGCACGGTCCCTATAGCACCAAACCATGCATCGTGTTATGCCTCCACGCAAGCCTTCAACCCGACTTCGACAATAGTCCATCTAGTCGGCCTGCGTGCCACTTGAGTCTTTTCTATTTCAAGAGCGATGTACCTTGTAATTTGTACTAAGCCGTGGGCATTTACTTTCTTCGCACACATGCATCATGCAGTTTTCAAAAATTAGGATGTCATTCATGTTGACGAGTCCTAAGCGGATTTTCTTGTCGTCTTGGTAAGGGACGCCTTGCTCGGCCTCCTGCTCGCACCTCGACAGAGTTCGCCAACACACGAGGACCTCACCGACCCGCCACAGAACGCGAATGGTGTACATTCCGGGACAACATGATCGACCTCATCAACACTAGGTTCGATCACCGAGAGGTCGTTGAGAGATGAAGAACTCGCCGGCCAACCACCTTAAAGGGAGCTCTCCCAAACCCGTGCCAAGATGCAGAGATGCGGTCAGGAGCTCGCTTGAGCGAACGCAGCCCTGGAGAGGTCTAGGAAGAGGGCTCGTGGAAGACCATACATGCACTATATGATAGATATCTTCGCAGGGCCCTCACCTAGAACCAATGCTTTCCGAGGCTGTGCTCGCTCAGACTCCGAGTGTGGTGGAAGATCAGCTTAGGACTTTATTTTACAAGATTTACATTGCACTTTAGACCTTTCGAGTCAATGTAAATGACAACATTAGCTTTTGAAAATACACGCATCGTATGCATTCTGTTCATTTACTATTTCGCATAACAACTAACATCCCACCATACAAGTGAGTGAGGACCTCTTTCACAGGTAGACCGACCACGACCTTCATCCTCCCTCCATGGCAAGGCGAGCCATGGCCTGAGGACTGATCCATCTTCCTAAGCAAAGCTAGCTTCACACTAATCCAGCGCAGCCAAACGTCATTGCGTAACTGAGCACACGTCTCTTCATGCAACCGAGCACATCCACCAGCACAACCGAGTGGGTCCTTCCGCGTCGTGCGAGCTTGCCTCCACCTTATCCATGCACACACCCTCGGCGCGCTCGCACAACGCCTACCAGGCTAGTTCAATCCCCTAAGCCCTTACGCTGAAATCGCGAATATAGTTTGCTCCTTCATTGTTTTCTTTTCCCATTGTAGGAAATTCTACACAAGAAGACAGCCTGAACACTGATCGACCATGATTGAGACAACAAACGTCTTCCATCCATCCAGCTCCTTGGGATTTCAACACTAAGTCCCCATCCCTGCTCCACAAAGCAAGACCGCAAGCAAATCAGCGTCACCATATCGCAGCGCCTCATGCTATTCCTCAGCATTGACCTTTGCTTTCGCATTTCTTGCACTTTCCTATCAACCCCGCATTTATTGCATCGGGCTTTGACCCCGCATCGGGCTTCAGCCCTGCATCGGGCTCCGACCCCGCATTTACTGCATTGGGCTTCGACCCCACATCGGGTTCCGGCCCCGCATTTATTGCATAGAGCTCCAGCTCCGCATCGGGCTTCGGCCCCACATTTATTTCATTGGGCTTCGGCCCCGCATCGGGCCACGACCCTGCATCGGGTTCCGGCCCCGCATTTACTGCATTAGGCTTCGACCTCACATCGGCCTCCGGCCCTGCATTTACTTTTGGGTTTCAACCCTGCATCGGGTTTCGGCCCCACTTTTGGGCTTCGGCCCCGCATCGGGCCTCGGTCCTGCATTTACTGCTTTCGGGCCTCGGTCCTACATTTACTGCTTTCGGGCCCTGGCCCAGTATTTACTGCTTTTGGGCTCCGGCCCGCATTTACTGCTTTCAGGTTTTGACACCTCGCATTTACTGCTTTCAGGCTCATCTAAAATCCAAAATCGACTTGGATTCAAATTCATCCAAGCGATACTCCGAGGAGCAAGTCTAATCCTTCAAACCGCAAAGGATCACAAGCAACAACTCCGACGAACAGAGCATGGCCCTGCCCACCCGCCGCGAAAGTCACTAGCACGGTCACATCTCCGACCGGAGAATGATCCCTGCCCACCCTCCACTGTGGCCATCGACCAGTCATTGGGGCAACATGCACTCTTCCCTCAACTCTCTTTTACATTTATTCACGAATGGGCTCCAGGCATGAACAAACCCTTCAAGTGGCACTAGGACCATCCCAGAGATGCTCTATTGGTTCTGTCGGACCTATTCGACTCGCCTGTCCTCATAAGACCCGGCTCCTCGAGCCTTCCCTAGGACGGCTGCACATGCCAACCCGTAATCGGGGAAAGTACACCTATGTGGCCCCCAGTCACGGTTTGCCCACTCCAAGGTGGTGATGACTAAACTCTTGGAATTGAGTGTCCCTCACGCGCGGCACCCCATGGGTCGCACGCTGGACGATGGGACTCCCCATGGGATCACTTTACATTTCTTATCGTACATTCCACTAAACAATCGCCTAATGTACCATCTTCTTTGACATCTCTCACAAGGACACGCCGGTCACAGGCAAAGAACGATACACGGGTTCACATCTCCCTGAGAATTCCTCTCGGACCCTTTCCTCATACTTCGACGAGGGAGGTTTCCGACGAATATGTACCCCCTATGAAGCCGACGACGGAAGCGTTCGTACGAGCCGCATGCCTTCAGCGCAATCGTCTCAATCGACAAACAAGCATGTCCATCGGCTTTGAGAGCACACCTCTCCAGCGTACAACTGATGCTAGAGCGACAAGCACGATCGGGGACGATGATTGTACAAGGCGCCCACCACAGGTCACATTAACAATGAAGATTAGGGCATTCACGTTCATCATTCAGACCGAGACCACCTCGAACATCATCCGGCCACGATGAGCATTTCCAAGCGACGTACACTGGGGCATCCCCGGTTGAAGCTCGCGACAATACGACCTCGGCAAGCGACGTACACTGGGGCATCCCTGGTTAAAGTTCACCCTGAGGTCGCCATAGTGGGTCACTCCAACAAACGACATTAGAATGCTCCTAGTCATTCGCATCAAGAATGGGCATCTTCCATAGCAAGCATCATGACAACCTCGGTCACACACTCCTGGGGCAATTTTGTTTTCTTTTTAGACAATAGGGGAAAGGACTTGTAAAGTTTGCAAGGACAAAAGACTCGAAGTTCGGCTTTTGAGTGCACAAGCATCAGACTTCTGGGAAAACCAGCCCTCACAAAATTGGGCTAGGACAACAAAGTACATCAAGTCTCCATGGGCGAAGCAAACAAAAGCAGCCTCGATGATGCAAAGTCGAGGAGTTTCAAACAAATATAAGGGGCACAATACAGACCCCAGCTGCAAGAAAAAAAAATAGAGCGAAAAGAAGCGGGAAAAACCCGCCAATGAAGAGAGAGAGAAAAGAAGCGGGAAAAACCCGCCAACAAAAATGGGGCAATGCCGAGGTTCACCAAAAGCACCGGCACCCCCAATCCAAAAGAAATGAACAAATCTCGACAAAAAGGGGAACAGCAGTCGCAACTCCTCGACGAAGACAGAACGTAACGCACTCGGAGGTCAAATTATTCGAACCCTTCGCCCTTGCAAACTCGAGAGACAAAAGAATCGAGTCTGCTAGGTCGAAAACCCATCGGGGCGATCTAGGCAAAAGTTAGGGCAAAAGAGAGGCACGACTGAAAATCCCAAGGCGGGCGGTCGTGGCAAAAGGAGAGTTCATCCCCTTTAGGTTGAGAGGTACGACCCCGAGGCGGGTGACCGTAGCAAAAGGAGAGTAAAGTGAGAGATGAACAAAACAGTCACCCTGGGCCTTCGCACTCTGCGCGGACCAGGGATCCCCAAGGGAAATGACCAGGTTATCTACTCCAACACGGTCCCTGATCGGCTCTCCTACCGAACTCAACCGTCCAAGGCGGATTCTTCTTCAAGCACCGCGGGCAACCAAGCACGCAATCCAAACAGTTCAAGACAACCAACACCAACCGAAGGATGGAAGAGAATGGGGGTACATCTCACGGCAGGCGTGAACCCGTGTATCCTTTCAGCCTTGGGCAACGTGCTCCCCAAGCTTTCTCTTTTCTCTTTGTCACTGCGCAACTCCAAAACGGGTCACAGCCACCCTTCAATCGGCTACCACAAAGCCAAAATCCTAGACACTTCTTTCCGGGAGTCTAGTCATAACACTTTGGAAACGACTAGACCGAGGTCTGACCAAATTTGAACAAAATTCCGCATGCGGGTTACAAATGCAGCCTCCCTGCGGTACCCTAATGAGAAGGGTCCTAAGTTCACGGGCGCGTCGAACAACCGATAGAGCCGCTTGGGCACCTTTGAGAACGTCTCGATATGCCCATGCAAGGCCAACAGGAGCCCCGGAGGCCTCACATCGGGGCCTCTGAAAGCAAGACCCCATTCACATCACCAAATCAAAACTCTCCACAGGTCGCCCAGGCGACTCGAAACGGAAGAGCATGCGTCACAAACACTTCCTTTTACCTGTGCTTACAAATCGCTAATAATCCCATGACTTGATAATGATGTTAGGATCACAGATGCCAAGCAGCTAGAACCATGGCAGACGTTGATTCCCGGTCTCACGGGGGCCAAGTCCCACCACCACTCTTATGTAGAGCCAAGTCCCACCGTCTTCACTTTCATGCAGGGCCAAGTCCCGTCATCATTTTTCTGCAGGGTCGAGCCCCATCTTTACTTTTATGCAAGGCCGAGTCCCGTCTTCACTTTCATGCAGGGCCAAGTCCCGTCATCACTTTTCTGCAGGGCCGAGTCCCGTCTTCACTTTTATGCAGGGCCAAGTCCCGTCATCACTTTTCTGCAGGGACTCGGTTCATCTTGGTCTCCCGAGTGGATTTCAACCCGGGAAAAAGGGGCCATTTTCTACAGAAAGACATAGCCGGAGACCCTTTTAACAAATCGTCAGTGCACGAAATTCGTGCCAATCAATCCCAGGGACCTCAAGGGCTTGGGAGTTAAATCCCGATCGCACTGCAAAATCCATTTAGGCTTCCCGAGTACCATTCTAGTAACAAAAGGGCCCCTTTCACGGGGAATCTTGTGCTCATAGCTCATTCGGGAAAATGTTGACATCCGAGCTTCGCACCACCCACTCCCAACAACCCCCAGGGGCTAGGAAATCATTTCGGTTCGGACCAAGCAAGCCATACCGATCTCCCGAGTGACGTTTCAATGGTCACGAACGCCTCCCGACAAGCCTTCGGGACTCATTTTTGACAAACGGAGATCACAGTGGTCTCTGAACACATCAGAACACTCGAGAAACATTGAGAAAGCCCCGTTCGCGGATTCCTAGGTCATCTCCGGTTATCGATCTCCAGCCGGGGTCGGTGGGTAAACTGTTCTGCCCAAAGCACAAAGCACACTGACACGAGCGGTACAGCACGTAGAGGCGCGAACATGCGACAAAAACGGACAACTTCGCTCCGATCATCCAAACGGAGCAAAATCGGCTTTTAAGTGCCCAGGCTACCCGAGCATTTACTTACACGGAGCATGTCAATATTAGGCTCATTAAAATCGCATTTGCATATACATCGATAATTCGTCGTTCAAACGAGCCACGAAAATCAAACGTGCGACCAATCGAGCCCCGAGCTTCTTTCGGCTTTCTTTCTAGTCAAGTGGGACCCTTAAGCTAGCCAAGCCAAGCCGAGCCAAGCCAAGCCGCAAACCATGGCTTCTCTCTAGGGGTGTGTGCGCACCCGAATTTCATCTCGTCGGGGCACGCATGCGCGCGACTAAGCAAACGCGGCTTGGGAGTGTCCACCTTCCAGGGGACGCGCGACGGACGCACTTGAGAAGGAGTCGCCATTTGCCATTTTACGACCCGAAGGTCGAGGGCCGGCAAGTTACCCTGGTCTAGGGGTACGGGGTACACCTAAATACTAAGGCAATGGTCATACGGAACCGAAAATTCCGAATTCTGGAGTTCTATTACGTGCGGGCCTATATCCCGCACGTCCTTTCGGTACTCTAGCTTGCTAGGCTTGCCATTTTGTTTATTTACCGCGTGATTTAGGGTCGCACTCGACTCGCCCGTTTTGACACCGTAAAATCGATGAATCAATTGAATTGGGCCAAGAATTCGAAGGATGAGTAGGCTTGTGAGTTAAGAGATCGGTTCGCTATCTTAGCATTACAGTTCTTAGGACCGTGATGGTTGATTCCCTGCGCAAACCGAGACCATGATTATTCGAGCTTACTCATCCCTTGGTGACGATAGACCGACTTAACCGACTCGACACTCGGACCTCTTGCTCACCGATCGGGATCCTTACAAGTATGTGAATAAATATACAAATAAGATCCTCACAATGTACCCTCGAATAATTTCAGGATACAACTGAATGAAACAAATGGATCCCGATCGGTTTGCATTGGGCCAATATTCCGCTCCGGTTCACCGTGTGTTTGAATAACCGATAAACAAATTAAGGCAACACGGGCTCAAGGAGCCGGGGGTCGGGTCCGATTGAGCCGATGGTTTGTAGGAGAACCGATTAGTTCCTACTGTAACCGTTGGACCAATCGAGCTCCCGGGTGAAATCTAAACACGTTTCACGCGCTCAATCCAAATCCGCCTTCCACATAGGCCGAATTCGGAGTGTGACGGTGAATCGAGGCTAGATCCCATTCCGCACTCGGGTTGCATGCGCTCGGTGAGTTAAGAGGCGTTAGACCTCGTGTTCGATGATTTGGGGGCGTTGGACCTCGTGCAACACGTGACCTATGGGTTTGGGCCCGAACCGCAATAAATCATCATATGCTAGAATAAAACAGAAGGAAACTGATAAAACTGATACAATACAGAAAGCAACTGACAATGGTCGGTGGATACAGACAAATGGTGTATTAAATCGAATATACGTGATTTAATCAGTTATTACCCGTGGTTGATTGGCAGACAATGCATCTAACCTAGGCAAACATAGAGGGCGGGCTAGGATAAGGTTCTAAGCCAATTACATGCGTATGTTTGTTTTATAACTTTTATTCAGTTAAGTGTCACTGCGGTTTCACCAAATTAGCCAAACTCGTGTCTTGACTCTAGATTGGAATCTATCATTCCGCCTATCCATTACCTAGTGTTTGATTAGGTCGGATGTATGATTAGTCCGATTCTTGGTGTTTTGTAACTGAAATGACATGCTCCCCACCGAATCTACGATAGGAAGATAGAAACACCGAAAGTGGACGGAATGGGCCGTGCGAATGAGACTCGTACCCGGACGGGTTGCCCCTTTCCCTCCATAGATCGAGGTGTTTCCGACTTCCTAGTGCCTAGGGTATCGGTGAATTACGGAATGACAATTATGCCCTTGGATGTTAAAATTGCGATGTTCGTGTATAAATTGGAGATCGCGTCACACGAAGGAGTCTAAGGAGGACTCGCATGCCCCGACTCGGGACACCTCAAATTGGGCCCGGACTCGAGTCATGACATGTGAGTGCTCCCTAGACATCGATTCTATTCGTGTTGCGCGACTCGGTATTTTGAAATGGTGAAATTTTAATGGAGAAGGGCATTCTCACCGTTCTGTAAATCATCGACGCGTTTACAAATTGAGGATTGATTTACCCAATTATTTAGTCCAAGTGACTTAGTTAGCCGAATGATTCGTCCCGTTTCCCTTTTGTGAAATTATTCGACACTTATTATGCAATGTTACGATTACGGTTTAATTTTAGCTAATTTCGCGGTGGGATTACAAGGGATGTGCGGGAATTACGTGGCCTCGAGGAAAGGAGAGCCCGAAGGCTTCGGGCACACCAAGGAGCCTCACGGCCCCTATTGCAAAGGGGATGGCCGTGGGTTCCTTGCCATGGCCGAACCCTTCTAAGGCTCTTCTCCCTAGATCCCACGTTATTCCCTTCGTTTAGTCACGTTTTAGCCATGGTCACAACGATATGAAATTATGCCAAATACATACGAATAAAGCGTTTAAATGAGAGCAACAATACAATATCATTTCAACTAGTGATGGAACGGGTAATACACGGGAATCGACCCGCCTCATGGCGGAAGAAAGCCTCACGAACCCGTGTGGTCCAAGGAAGCTTTCGGCCACATTCCTCCAAGGATGGCCGTGAGCTTCCATGACTCACACGGGTCGGGAGGACTTCTTCGACCCCGATTCGGATCGTTTCTCGTCATGCTAACATGCTACATGTGATTAACAGTAAAGGGACGTAGGAATCGACTCGATTCGGGAGAGGAGAGGTCATCCTAGCCCCGGATAAGCCAAGGGAGCTCACGGGTCTCTCCTTAGAGGCTAGGCCGTGAGTCCCTTGGCTCAACCGTGGCTAAGAGGACCTCTCCCATCCGGATCCGAGCCATTTCCCGTCATGGCACACAAGTTCTTGCATCATATAAACATGGCATGGTCGTACATAGGCACATAACGGACACACGTTGCATGGGAATGCATGGGAGACGTAGATCCGAAAGAAAAATGGAAACTTTCATGCATTCGGTTCTTTAAATCATATAAACGTCTCATTCAAACAAGAATCGAGGATCCTAGCTTCTCTAAATTGCAAAGAGACGTTACCTAGCCTCGAATGCATGAGGAAAAGAGCCGAGGAGGTGACCTTGAGAGTCGCAAGACTCGGTTAAGGCTACGGGTAGAGGGGCCCGAGAGGAGACAGCCGTGGAAGGTCGGGTAAAACGGGGTCGGCACGCTTGCTCCGGTCACGGCACGGTGCAAGGTCAGGCTCATTGGACTCCTAAGAGGCGGATCTAGATGACTGTGGGCAGAGCTGAGCGTGCCAAGGCGTGAACAAACCCGAAAATGTGAGAGAAAACCCGGTAAAAAATCAGTGGACCCGATAAGAGAGAAACGGGAGAGTGATGGTTGTGCACGGTCGGTCGACCCTCGGAACGTGACCACCTCTTCAAGGGGGAGGGTCAGGGTTGTGAGGAACCCTTTGAACGTGATGGTACGACTCGCCGAAGTCGTGGAATGAAATGGCACGTCATTGGTGGCTCAGTACGCGCGGCTAGGGGTCTTGGGACCCGATTATGTTCATGGCTGGAATGGGGTGTTGGGGACCTCCAATCGAAAATCTAAGACCGGAAATGGATTTAGGGGGTGAGAAATATGTAGGCTAGGATATTTGGTGATTTTTGGCTTAAGTCGGGTCGGGTGGTTGCCGGGAAACCGGTTGGTTTTCCGACGATTTCGGCCGGTTTTGGCCTTGGCATGGGCTGAACGAAAGTGAGGGAGAGGGCTGGAGCTTGAGAGGTTTTTGGAGAGAGATTGGCTTGAGAGAGAATGGAGTTGAAGAAGTGATTAGGGTTAATGAAGAATGGGACTTTATAGGCTATGCTAATGGCTCGGTTAAGTGAAGTTAATTGCGGTTAGAGGGGGCTTAGGGGCTGCCGAATTGGCTTAGGGTGGCTGCCGAAAATTGGAGGGGGATTAGGATAGGGAAATGGTCATGTTGAGTGTAGGGGAAGTTAGGGAAAGTTGATGGGAGATGATGGATGTGAGTGTGTGTAAGAGGAAATTTGAATTTGTGGTGGAGGGGAGCTCTTGGAGCTTGGAGCCGCCGGCCATAGGGGCAAGCCGTGGCTAATTGCGGCTGAGCCGTGGCTTGGAGGGTTGAGCCGTGGCTTGGGGTTGAGCCGCGGCTTGATGGCTCGGCTTGGCTGAGCTGTGGGTCCCGTTCGATTGAGAGAAAAGCCGGAAAATGCATGAAACTTGATTGAGCTCGCATCCGATCTCCGATGTCCAATTAATTTGAAGATTTGGAATGCTTGAATGACGAGGATTTGAAGGAGCCTAATATCGCCATGCGTCGTGTGAACAAACGTTCGGGCGACTCGGTGCCTCGAGAGTCGGTTTTGCCCTGTTTGGACGTTCGGAGCGGAGTTTAGTGTCCCCCGGTCCCTGATTGCTCTTTGTGCGTCTTGACATCCGTTTTTGTACGCCCAGTGGGGAGCGTTGGCTCGTCGTCCCAGGCCGAAGACCGTTGGCCCGGGAAGACCTAGGGACTTTTGACCGGGGTTTTCTCAGTGTTCCCTGGATGTCATGAGATGTACGGGGATCGTTGTGATCTCTGCTTTCCGTGGACGTGCCCTGAAGGCTCGCCGGGAGACGGTCATGATCACTGAAACGTCCTTCGGGTAACCGAGTCGAGTTCCGGAAGGTCATCTGAAGCTTGTTCCCCGACTCTGGTGATCCCTGGGTGCCTGTAGGCCCGTCTTGGGGGGTCGTCTGCTTGTCAGTGGAGCGGGCCCCGGGAGCTCTGTCAGAAAAGGCGTCCGTGAGAGGTCGGGGTGTCCCGGCTCATGTGGCTTGCCTCGGAAATGCGTCCGGACGTGTCGTTGGTCACTTTGGTACTGAGAGGGATTTTTGGAGTCCCATATTGGGCACCTTTCGGTGCTTTGGTGACTCGATGATGAATAGTGCCACAGTGCCAGCCCCGTCGTTTTGGGGAATTCCTTGTTCGTTCGTTCTTCTGATGTCTTTCCTCCGCTTTTCTCAGTGGCCTAGCACTTTCTCCTATTGCTCGTGACCCCGTGCCCGCCTATTTGCCTCTGATTGCTGGGTGATGAATAGTGTCCCGGGCTTCGGTCGGGAATCCTCATCTGGGAAGCCGGTGGGCCAAAATGGGGTGCTGATAGCTTGCCCCTCTTTGGTTGCATGCTCGATTAAAGGATATAGCAAAAGATCGTGAGAGGCACCCTTTTTGGTCCCGGCGACCGCTTCTGTCGTCATTCTCTGTAATAGTTTGTTCCCTCGTGTTGGATACTCAGGGGGGATGTGCAAAGGAGCCCGAACCTGTCATAGGGTAACCACCTGATTAAGAAGCGAACATTGCGAAATACGGGTGAGGGGTCTAAGCCCACACGACAGCATGTGCAGGGCCAAGGCCCGTGGAAAGCAGTAAAGTTACTAGGCCGAAGCCCGTGGAAAACGGTAAAGTTACTAGGCCGAAGCCCGTGGAAAACGGTAAAGTGGACGCGAAGTCCGAAAAGCAATAAAGTTACTAGGCCAAAGCCCGTGGAAAGCAGTAAAGTTACTAGGCCGAAACCCGTGGAAAACGGTAAAGTTACTAGGCCGAAGCCCGTGGAAAACGGTAAAGTGGACGCGAAGTCCGGAAAGCAATAAAGTTACTAGGTCGAAGCCTGTGGAAAGCAGTAAAGTTACTAGGCCGAAGCCCGTGGAAAACGGTAAAGTTACTAGGCCGAAGCCCTTGGAAAACGGTAAAGTGGACGCGAAGTCCGAAAAGCAATAAAGTTACTAGGCCGAAGCCCGTGGAAAGCAGTAAAGTTACTAGGCCGAAGCCCGTGGAAAACGGTAAAGTTACTAGGCCGAAGCCCGTGGAAAACGGTAAAGTGGACGCGAAGTCCGGAAAGCAATAAAGTTACTAGGCCGAAGCCTGTGGAAAGCAGTAAAGTTACTAGGCCGAAGCCCGTGGAAAACGGTAAAGTTACTAGGCCGAAGCCCATGGAAAACGGTAAAGTGGACGCGAAGTCCGGAAAGCAATAAAGTTACTAGGCCGAAGCCCATGGAAAGTAGTAAAGTTACTAGGCCGAAGCCCGTGGAAAGCAGTAAAGTTACTAGGCTGAAGCCCGTGGAAAACGGTAAAGTTACTAGGCCGAAGCCCGTGAAAAATGGTAAAGTGGACGCGAAGTCCGGAAAGCAATAAAGTTACTAGACCGAAGCCTGTGGAAAGCAGTAAAGTTACTAGGTCGAAGCCCGTGGAAAGCAGTAAAGTTACTAGGCCAAAACCCGTGGAAAACGGTAAAGTTACTAGGCCGAAGCCCGTGGAAAACGATAAAGTGGACGCGAAGTCCGGAAAGCAATAATGTTACTAGGCCGAAGCCCGTGGAAAGCAGTAAAATTACTAGGTCGAAGCCCGTGGAAAACGGTAAAGTGGACGCGAAGTCCATGGACGCGAAGTCCGGAAAGCAATAAAGTTACTAGGCCGAAGCCCGTGGAAAGCAGTAAAATTACTAGGCCGAAGCCCGTGGAAAACGGTAAAGTGGACGCGAAGTCCGGAAAGCAATAAAGTTACTAGGCCGAAGCCCGTGGAAAGCAGTAAAGTTACTAGGCCGAAGCCCGTGGAAAATGGTAAAGTGGACGCGAAGTCCGGAAAGCAATAAAGTTACTAGGCTGAAGCCCGTGGAAAGCAGTAAAATTACTAGGCCGAAGCCCGTGAAAAACGGTAAAGTGGACGCGAAGTCCGGAAAGCAATAAAGTTACTAGGCCGAAGCCCGTGGAAAGCAGTAAAGTTACTAGGCCGAAGCCCGTGGAAAACGGTAAAGTTACTAGGCCGAAGCCCGTGGAAAACGGTAAAGTGGAAGTTATGCAAGGGGGAGCAGAGGCGGGGATCCGCGTTAGGTGGTGTGCCGGAGGTGTTGGCAGAGGCAAATTGTCCCGCCCCGAGTCGAGCTTGTTATTTGTCGTTCCCTCGAGCTAGAGCCAAGAGGATTCTTTGTCATGCCCTCCATTTGGTTCGAAACCCCGATCTGTCGCGCAAGCCAATCGTGCAATCGTCAAGAAGGAGATGCCCCTTGGAATTCCCAATCACACCTGTGCATGGAGACAGGGAAACCTACAAAGGATATCAGTTGCACTTAATCGGCGAACGGGGTATATGTAAGAGGAATCTATGTAAAGATGTGTCGGGGATTTGATGTCGGTGACCATTGCAGGGTGGTCGTTTCCCTATCGGAGAATGGCTTTTTCTGAAATGGGTAGCCTATAGAATATGTGTGTAAAGGTAAAAGGAGGGATCTTATGGGATCCTCCAAGTCAAGGATACGTTGATTCGGCCCTTATTTCAAAGCGACTCTCGAGCCTGGAGAGCCGAAGAGAGTTTGCTTGCCTCGGAGAGTGCCGAACCACTACTCGGTGTAGCTTCACAGGGAAAGTGTCGCTTTTCTTTCGTGGTCGAGCCGACATTGTCCCCTAACTTTTGCATAGGCCGCGGGATGCGCAACAACCTAGCGGGGTTTTTTATTTGATTTTTCTCACATGAAAGCTCACCTTTTGCTACGATCCCCCATGTTTGGGTGGGACCGCACCCCTCGGGTCCTCTAACTTTTGCCTAGGCCGCCTCAAAGAGGTGTTCGACCTAGCGAGGAAGTGACTTGTGCTCTCCTTTTGCCGCGACCCCCCCTTTTGCGGGATTTTAAGTCGTGCCACTCGTTCCCTAGCTTTTGCCTAGGCCGCCTCGAAGAGGTTTTCGACCTAGCGGGAAAATTTATTTTTTTCTCTCGAGAAAGCTTAGTATTGGGCAGATTGTGGGAATTGAAGCTCGTCCACGGAAATGGAAATGTCTTACAATGAAAGGGGCACGGAGCCCGGAGAATAAAGAATATACGAGTGCTCACGGATAATACTTCTTAATGGCGTCAGCGTTGACGGGAAGGGCGTTTTCAATGCCGTCCATGTCGCTCAAGACGACTGCTCCACCGGAGAAAACCTCTTTGACGACGAAGGGGTCGTCGTATTTGTACGAGAACTTCCCTCGAGAGTCCGGCGTGACGTGTAGGACTTTCCTCAAAACGAGGTCGCCAGGGTTGAAATCGCAGTGGCGGACTCTTGCGTTGAAGGCTCGAGCCATTCTTTGTTGATAGCACTGTCCGTGGCATAGCGCTTTCAGCCTCTTCTCATCAATGAAATTCAACTGTTCGTACCGCTGCTTTGCCCATTCTGCTTCTTCGAGTTCGGCCTCAGCAAGAATCCTCATGGAAGGGATTTCTACTTCGATTGGGAGGACGGCCTCCATGCCATAGACTAGCGAGTACGGGGTTGCCTCGGTTGAGGTCCGTATGGATGTACGGTACGCCAAAAGTGCATAGGGGAGCATCTCATGCCAATCCTTGTAGTTCACCGTCATTTTTTCAATGATCTTTTTGATGTTCTTATTCGCCGCTTCCACCGCACCGTTCATTGGGGACGGTACGGGGTGGAGTTGTGATGTCGGATTTTGAATTGTGCACAGAGCTCATCGATGACCTTGTTGTTCAGGTTCTTGGCGTTGTCTGTGATGATTGTCGCAGGGACCCCATATCGGGCGATGACGTCGCGTCTGAGAAAACGGGCCACGGCTTTTGCGGTGACTGACGCAAGAGTGACGGCTTCGATCCACTTGATGATGTAGTCAATTGCCACCAAAATGAACATCTGTCCGTTAGATGCTTTGGGGTTGATCGGGCCAATCGCATCCATCCCCCACATTGAAAAAGGCCATGGTGCCGTCATAGGGCGCAGTTCGATGGGCGGCGCTTTGATCTGATCGGCGTAAACCTGACATCGGTGACAATGCCTGACATGCTTCACACAATCAGTCTCCATGGTGGACCAATAATAGCCTAGGCGCATGATCTTCTTAGCAAGCATGAGACCGTTCATATGAGGTCCACAGTTTCCCCCGTGCACTTCCTCCATGAGACGTCGCAATTCGTGTTCGTCGATGCACCGGAGGAGTGTGGAGTCGAAGGAGCGGCGGTAGAGTATCTCGCCGCTCAAAAAGTAATGTATCGCGAGGCGTCTGAGAGTCTTCCAATCGCGGCGGTCGGCGAATGGGGGATATTGGCCGGTTCGTAGAAGGTTTTTGATGTCTTCATACCACGGCATTGCCTCGGATGCTTCGATTGAGTTGCAGTGTGCCGGTCCTTCGGCTATCTCAATCTCAAGGGGCTCGATAAGGTTTTCCTTCGTGATGCTTACCATGGAGGCGAGCGTTGCAAGCGCGTCCGCGAATTGATTTGTCATGCGCGGAGTATAGGTGAACGAGATCTCCTCGAAGTTCTCGGTTAACTTCTCGAGGTACTCGTGATATGGCACTAGCTTTGCGTCCTTTGTCTTCCATTGCCCCAATGTTTGGAAGATAGTGAGCATAGAATCACCGAATACTTCGAGCTCTTTTACCTGGAAATCAATCGCCGCTTGTAGGCCGAGAATACATGCCTCGTACTCGGCCACATTATTGGTGCACGGGAAGTCGATCTTTGCCGCTACCGGGTAGTAGTGTTCGTCCGGGGATATCAGTACTGCGCCGATACCTGATCCCATGGAATTGACGGCGCCGTCAAAGTACATCTTCCACCCCGATTTCTCTCCCTCGTCGTCTACTTGGAGAATCCCTTCATCCGGGAAGTCGGGATTAATCGGTGTGTGGTCTTCAATTGGGAATTCTGCCAAATGATCCGCGATCGCTTGCCCCTTGACCGAAGTGCGGGACACGTACTCGATGTCATATTCCGTCAACTGACAACGCCATTTGGCGAGGTTCCGCGTGGAGGAGGGACTGTCGAGTAAATATTTCAAGGGGTCCGCCTTTGACAGCAAGCGGACCGTGTGATAAAGCGTGTATTGTCGGAGCCTTTGCATGACCCACACCAATGCGCAGCATATCTTCTCGATTTCCGGGTAATTGGACTCTCCATCGGTGAAATTTTTGCTCAAGTAGTAGATCGCGCGCTCTGTGTGTGTGGACTCCTCCTCCTGTCCCAGCATGCATCCTAATGATTGGCGGCGCACCGTTAGGTAAAGTACGAGGGGACGGCCCGGTGTAGGCGGGACCAATATCGGCGGTTGGACCAAATACGCCTTGATGGTGTCAAAGGCCTTCTAACATTCTTCGTCCCATTCGATCGCCGCGTTCTTGCGGAGCAAGCGAAAGAGTGGTTGGCATTTGTCTATCAGGTTTGCAATGAATCGTGCGATGTAATTCAATCGCCCTAGGAAGCCTCGTACTTCGCGGACCGAGGATGGCGGAGGAAGCTCCTTAATCGCCTTGACTTTATTGGGATCTACCTCGATACCGCGCTCGCTAACCACGAATCCTAGTAGCTTTCCCGATCGAGCGCCGAACGTGCATTTTGCCGGATTAAGCCGAAGCTTGTACTCTTTTAAGCGGTCGAAAAGACGTTTCAGATTGACGAGGTGATCTTCTCCTTCTTTGGACTTGGCAATCATGTCGTCGACATAGACCTCGACTTCTTTGTGCATCATGTCGTGGAACAGTGTGACCATTGCCCTCTGATAAGTTGCCCCGGCGTTCTTGAGGCCAAAAGGCATGACGCGGTAACAAAAGGTTCCCCACATGGTAGTGAACGTCGTTTTGATCTTGTCTTCCTCGGCCATCCGAATTTGGTTGTATCCGGAGAAGCCGTCCATGAAGGAAAACTGGGCGTGGTGCGCCGTGTTATCGACTAGTATGTCGATGTGGGGCAAGGGAAAGTTGTCTTTGGGGCTAGCCTTATTGAGGTCCCGATAGTCGACGCAGACTCGAACCCTTCCGTCTTTCTTCTCCACCAGCACAATGTTTGCCACCCATTCGGAATAGTTGCAGACCTCGAGAAAGCCCGCGTTGATCTGCTTGACAACCTCTTCCTTGATGCGGAGAAGGAGGCTTGCCCGTTGCCGTCGCAATTGCTGTCGTTTGGGCGGGAACTTCTCAGTGTCTAGTGGGAGGAAGTGCTTTACTATCGACGGGTCTAGACCCGACATGTCGGCGTAGGACCAGGCAAAGACTTCTTGGTATCTTGTGAGGAAGTCGATCATTCGAGCTCGTTGCGTTGGGTCGAGACCCGTGCCAATCTTTAAGTTGCGGGGCTCGTCCTTGGTGCCTACATTAATCTCTTCCGTTGGCTCGACAGAGGTGAGTTGGCGATCCTCGAGGCGGTGCAAACTCTCTTCTATCTCAGGCACTAGACTGTCTTCGTCGAGCCCTTCCCCGAAGTATATGGGTCTGGGCTCTCCGAGACATTCTTCGGATGGGTTCGAATCAACGCGTCGAAGATTTGGATTCGAGTGGAGCCTGGAGAATTGAAAGAATCGTCTTAGAAAAATTTAGAATGGTATGAACAAAAGAGTAAGAGAGAGTGAAATAGACAAGGATTCAAAAATGCATATAGGGAATTCATTGATGGTGCGGATCACGAAGCCATAACAGAGTTCCCTCTTCCGTCGTGTGGCCTACAGCTACGCCGACACGCGGGAAACATCTCATACATAGATAAATCTTACACATCGGCGATCACAGCCGAATAGCGCAGGACTGAGGTCCAGTTGCTAAGCTCCTCGTTTTCCTGCGCCGGGCGGATGTGAACCCCTAAAGGAATCTCCTCGGTGACGGCACACACGGTTGGCAAAGCGTCGGTCGTGTCGTCGAAGTCCGAGGAAGGGCCGTCAGAGGTGCTCCCGATGATGAGTGGAGACCCGGGGAAGAAATGTGATAGCGGGGGGACTGGAATGCCCCTGTTGAGCCTACCATAGTGGGGTAGCGAGGCGGTGGAGACGGTTGCTCCGGCGGGCCTCAATGATTTCATGGCAGGAGGGGCGAAAGCCAAGTCCCCTCCTATGCTAGTATTCCTCAACTTCAATGGGGCGGTTGATTCCTTGTCCACGCGCCCCAAGGCCGGTGCCGGGAATGTAATTGTGGCGCAGAAGGACCTTCCCTATCATGCGATCGGCGCAGGACGGCCCGATCTTTCCGTAATCCCGAATAACGGAGACGGTCTCGAAGGAGTGGAAGGGCAGGTTTTCGTCGTCCCCAACGCTGATGTAAGGGACCGCCGTCTCCTTGTAGATGGCATAATCCTCCTCCCCTTTGACCGTGATGATTTCCTCCTCGACGATGAATTTCACCTTCTGGTGTAGCGAGGACGGAATGGCGCCGGCCGAGTGGATCCAAGGCCTTCCAAGGAGTAGGCTGAAGGCGTTCGGGATATCCAACACTTGGAATGTGACGTTGAAGGAGCATGGGCCGATATCTATGAGGAGGTCGATCTCACCGTTTACCTCTCTCCTCGAACCATCGAAGGCTCGGACCGCTGTTTTGCTAGGACGGATGCGGTTGAAGTCCACATTCATTTGCTTCAAAGTGGTTACCGGGCATACGTTGAGTGCGGAATCGTTGTCGATCATGACTCGGCCGACGATATGGTTGTTGCACTTGTAAACGATGTGCAGTGCCCGGAAATGAGCGCATCCTTCAGGGGGGAGCTCATCGTCTGAAAACGAGATGGTATTGGAGAAGATAGAGTTGATGGTTTCCTTTATCCGGTCCGGGGGCGTCCCTTTGGGGACTTGCGCAGCCGTCAGGACCCGCATGAGGGCCTCCCTGTGGGGTTCCGAATTGAGTAGGAGGGCGAGCAACGAGATGTGAGCCGGAGATTTGGCCATCTGCTCCACCACCTTATACTAGCTTGCTTTGACGACTTTCATGAAGGCTTCGGCCTCCTCTTCTGTCACCTTCTTGGACGGAGTAGGCAGGGTCCTAGGCCTCGTCTCCTCTTCAGTAGCGGGCGCCTTCCCTTTGTCGGTGGTCGCCGGGTTCTCGTATAGCCGTCCCAAGCGAGTTATGCCCATGACGCCGAATTGTTGCTCGAGGCTCCCGACACCTCCTTCATAGGTCCAGGGGACCTTGTCGTCCGAGTATGGTTCTCGGTCGGGAATATCTATGACAAGCGGGGCAGGAGGTGCGTCAATCCCGGTGAACCCGACTGCGGCTTCTGTGGGTATGTACTCGATTACGAAGGGGGAGGAACAACCTTGCTCGCCTTCGCCCTTCCCTGATGTGCATATGGTGATCATGTTGATGGAGGGCCCCGGAGCCGGTCCATGGTTGGGGAGAGGATTGGCCTGTACGTTCGGAGGCCTTACATCATTGAATACGAGCTCCTTCGCATCGATCATCTCCTGGATCCTCTCCCTCAATCTCCAACAAGTGTCCAGGGTGTGCCCTGGTGCCCCCCGATGGTATTCGCACTGCTTGCTTTGATCTTGGATGGTTGGATCGAAGCTTGGGCCGGGCGCTATTGTCCCGATCTTATCGCGAATTTGCCGGTAGATGTGGGAAATCGGAATCGGCAGGGCCGGGTATTGTCGGCGGAGTCGCGGTTGTGCTGCACCGCCCTGTTGACTTTGCTGGGGCGGGACTCGTTGTGTCGGCTGAGAAGTCCTAGGAATTGGAGGTTGGTATTGAGGGGCTTGGGACGGAGTAGGGGCATAATGGTGGACGACAGGCGAGGGCGCCGTAGATGGGGGTGGAGGCGGTAGTGCGGAATAGTAGATTGGTTGGGTAGAGGCTTGAGGCCGATATTGAGGTGCCTGCGGGGCGTAGGAGGGGGCCGTGGGAGGCGCCGCCGTGTAGTTCATTGAATATTGCTGAGGGACCTGTTGGGCCGTGTTGACGGTATTCACCATAACTTCCTTTCCCCTTCTCCCGCTTGAAGACGATGATGTCGCGGGGACCTTCTTCGACGACTCATCTCCTTTGCTGGTGGGGTCCTCCATCCTTCCGATCTTGATGCCCAAATCCAACTTCTTCCCGGCCTCGATGAGGTCGGAAAATGACGAAGTGTGTGCCAATAGGTGCGAATAGTACAGTCATCTCAGTGTGGAGTGGAACAATTGGATCTGTTGCGCCTCGCTAATCGGAAGAATGTGCTTTGCGGCTTGGGCACGCCATTTGGCGGCATACTCTTCGAACTTTTGGCCCCTCGCCATCTCTTTGGTGCTTAACTCCAGGAGGGTGGGAGGTGCTTCCGCGCAATATCGGTATTGGTCGGTGAACTTCCGGGAGAGATCCTCCCACGTCGGGATGTCCTCAGCCTTCAGTGACATGAACCAATCGAGGGCCGAACCCGACAGGCTGTCTTGGAAGGAGTGGATGACAAACTCCTCGTATTCCCAATATTGCAGCATCTTCCCCCGGTAGTGGCGGAGATGGTGGCGCGGATCCGTCGTGCCCTCATAAGTCTTGAATTCCGGGATCTTGAACTTTTGGGGCAGCCGCATAGCCGGGAATAGGCTGCAGTTGCCGTAGCATTACCGGCTTGTAGGGTCCTTATCGTTTCTTCCATCCTCTTGAGCCTTCGTTCCTGTTCGGTGTCAGCCTCGGGGAAGAAATGCGTTGGCGAGGCGAACTGGGCTGCATGAGTCGGCGTGCCCGGTTCGTGGAAGGTGGTGTCTATGGGGGGCGGCGTCTGGTAGGAGAGGCCGACGTGAGGATGTAGAGACGGATAGGAAGGGAGCTCCGCGGCTTGAAGATGAGTCGGGACAGGTGCACTGGGCGCCTAGAAAACCATCGGCGGACGTATCGCGTAGGCCATGGTTGGGGCCGGTATGGAGACAGGCGGGGGCGCGGACAGGACGTGCTCCGAGGATAGGAAAGCCGCAGGTGGAAGAGGGACGGCCGTGGGGGCCGGCGGCGGCGGAAATGGGTTGGTGAAGGGGTGGACCGCGGACGTGTGCAGCGTTGGCGGTGCGGGAATCTCAATGTTTCCTGGGGCTTGAGCTAGTGGAGCCTCCGGGGTAGGGTCGACCGTTGGCCCCGGTCCCGGCGGAGGCGTGGAGCTCGAAGAGGCTCGGTTAGGTCCTCTGAGTAGGGCAAGCAGCTCAGCCATGTTAGTGGCCATTTGGTTGACCGTGCCCTCGAGGGCCGCAATGCGGGCTTGGTCATTGGTGGCGGCGGAAATTGGTGAAGCCGGTGGCAGAGGTGTCCCCGAAGACGCCGGGGGCAGGAGATGTGTTGGAAGGGCGGCGGAATACGCCGGGAGTACGCCTGCAGGAGTGAGAGGCGGCGGAGCGTGCGTTTGCGGTGGTTGAGAGAGAGTCGGGACCGAAGGGTTGACTTCTTCCGAAACATCGACGTGATCTCCTTCCACCATCCTGAGACGTTGACGAGTCGGGTAGCGGTGCGACGCCAGTTGTGATCACCTAGATTCCAAGAATGTGTAAGGGCAAACGTCGACATCTAAAACGATGAGTACGGAATAGGTAAAATGACAAGATGTATGAGATGCATGAGTTTTCCGAAATGCTAATGTCATTTCATTGATTAGCTTCGAATTCCATAGTTTTACAAAATAGAACATACGACGGAAAAGAAAGGAACATAAACGTAAAGCCAGCATCCCTTTGCACTCGGTGGCCGCCTGAAAGCGGCGTCGGTCCGAGCGAGGGCAAAAATGAGTGCGTCCGCTAATCCTAGGGGTAGGCGAGGTTGCGCGCCCTTTTGTGCACTCGATCCAACTCCGTGCTCAAGCGGGCCATCTCCCGATCTAGGTGTGCGACCCGGGTGCGTGCTCGAGTCAGCTGTGTCTGAAGCTCCCGGTAGTCCGCGACCTCTGCACGGGAGTCAACAAGCTCGCAACGGAGCCTATCCCGTTCCTCCCTGATGGCCCTTAGCTCCGCGTGCATGGCCGCTTGGATGGAACTCTCGGCTTCGGGGGCGAGGGTGGATGTAGCGCGGGGAGTCGGGGCGGCATGGGACGGTTGCGGCGATGCTAATCCCCGTGCGTAGAATCGAGCCACGTATGCTGAGGTGGCGGCGAAGACTCGCTCGTCGCCGGTGGGATGTTCGGGGAAGTACAGACGCTGTATGACGCAAGCGTCCCTTTGGCGGCGATTCTCTCGGATCTGCAGGAATCTTGCGGGGGCCATGGATGTGGAATTGGCCCACTGGATGCGGAAAGGTAGACGGTCCGCCTCGGCGGGAACGTCCTGCAGGCCGCCATGCTGTCTGATTGCCCGGCCGGGGAATGTGAGTGTGCTCCCCAAATGGCTGAGAAGGGGGACTCCCACAATTCCAGGACATCCCGTGATCATGGGGCCGCCGGGGTTCCATCGAGCAACCCATAGGAAGCGCGCGAGCGTCAACTCGCGCCAAAAACGCCTCCATTCCGAGAAACTGTGCTCAGGAGGCGGGATAGCTGGTACCAGGCGCTTGATCAACGAACGCTCGTCGGCAATGTAGGAGAACGGATGCGATGAACAAAAGGGGCGGATATGAGCGAGAAGCCAAATCTGGAGTAAGTGCGGGGATCCCCTCATCCTGTTGCGCCGAACCTCCCTAACATAGTCAAGAGACCGGACGGTCTCGGCCAACAAAGCCTCTACGTAACTATGGCCTCCTACCGCTTGGAGGACGACTTGGGTTATAGCCCCGTCAATGAGGTTCGGCGAGTACGGAAATAGGAGAGTGCCAAAGACCAAGAGTAGGAATCCATGGCAGGCATCGCGCCGATAGGAAGCCGTTGTAGGCGTCATTGCGCGGAGGAGCGTCCAATCGGAGAGCCATGCGATCCGGATGCCTTGGTCCCACCTCTCGTGAAGCTCCTCGTGGATGTCTTGAGCAGGTATGTGGAGGAGAGTGGAGAGCTGACCCTGGACGGTTGTGAACGGATTAGGCACGAAGATGCCGTGGATCGTGGACGTAGGCCTTTGGATGAGTGCCGTGTACTCCTCGATCGTGGGGGTTAACTCCGTCCCCTGGAAATTGAATACCGCGTGCTCGGGATCCCAAAGTTCGGCGGCAGTCCTCAAGAAGATCCAGTCCACCGGGGTCTCGGTGAGCATAACCACGTCTCCGATGATGCCCTGGATGAATGCGTGGTCCACCGGTCGGAGAGTCCTCCAGATGCGCATGATGTCTTGCCTTGGTGGCGTGATTGCTTCGAGCCTAAGACAGGGAGCCGGGCGGTCCATCCTTACCTAGATGGAGGAGATGCCGGCTTAACGTTTTTATAATCAAATCAATGCAATGTCCTAAGTTTTTTTCGAAAAGATGTATGCAGTGTGGAAGGATAAACTATAGTGGTGTTCTTTACAGTATACATCGCTCTTTTTTACAAAAACAACAAAATGCCCGTCCTAAAAAAAACTACGGGCCGACTCAAAGACTCGACTTGGGTCGGTTGACGGCATGGAGGTAAAAAATTGGTCCAGCATGACGGTCCCTGTGTATGCATGGTTTTCGGTGCTACTGGGAGAACCGCTAACTAGGGATGGGGGCTCCCAACTCAAGGGTGTGAATTCCTTGAAATCGAGCGAGGATCTTTGGGGGCCGGTTCGGTGGCATAGCCGACTCGATCCGTTCCCTTACTCGGAACCTCTGACTAATCTAGCTTCCTATATTGGTGCCCGTGGGATGTCGGACAAGGTACCTAAGAAACTAGTATGATGTGCAATGCATGTGCGGGAAATAAGAGTGCGTAAAATAGATAAGCGGGAAACGCGGAAAGCGGTAAATAAACAAGCAAACAAAGCAAGCGGGAACGAGCCCAAACCCTCTAAGTAAATCCCCAGTGGAGTCGCCAAGCTGTGCGCACCCGAATTTCATCTCGTCGGGGCACGCATGCGCGCGCCTAAGCAAACGCGGCTTGGGAGTGTCCACCTTCCCGGGGACGCGCGACGGACGCACGTGAGAAGGAGTCGCCACTTGCCATTTTACGACCCGAAGGTCGAGGGCCGGCAAGTTACCCGGGTCTAGGGGTACGGGGTACACCCAAATGCTAAGGCAATGGTCATACGGAACCGAAAATTCCGAATTTGGGGGTTCTATTACGTGCGGGCCTATATCCCGCACGCCCTTTCGGTACTCTACCTTGCTAGGCTTGCCATTTTGTTTATTTACCGCGTGATTTAGGGTCGCACTCGACTCGCCCGTTTTGACACCATAAAATCGATGAATCAATTGAATTGGGCCAAGAATCCGAAGGATGAGTAGGCTTGTGAGTCAAGGGATCGGTTTGCTATCTTAGCGTTACAGTTCTTCGGACCGTGATGGTCAATTCCCTACGCGAACCGAGACCATGATTATTCGAGCTTACTCATCCCTTGGTGACGATAGACCGGCTTAACCGACTCGACACTCGGACCTCTTGCTCACCGATCGGGATCCTTACAAGTATGTGAATAAATATACAAATAAGATCCTCACTATGTACACTCGAATAATTTCAGGATACAACTGAATGAAACAAATGGATCCCGATCGGTTTGCATTGGGCCAATATTCCGCTCCGGTTCACCGTGTGTTTTGAATAATCGTTCGTTTCATGTTAATTCATATGCTAGATACGTTAATATCGAACAATCATTTCATTGATCCATAACAATTGAGGTTTGAGGTCTCAATCATTAAACCAATCCCACAAACGGGTCAAATGGGACGTATCATTCGGCTAATTAAAACACTTGGACTAAACAATTGGGCAAATTGATTATTAATTCATAAACGCATCGATGATTTACGGAACGGCGAGAATGCCCTTTTCCATTAAAAGCTCACAATTTCAAAACACCGAGACACGTAACACAAATAGAATAGACGTCTAACGAGTACTCGCGTGCCATGACTCGAGTCCGGGCCCGATTTGAGGCGGCTCGAGTCAAGACGCGCGAGTCCTTGTTGGACTTCTTCGTGTGACGCGATCTCCAATTTATACACGAACATTGCAATTTTATCATCCAAGGGCATAATCGTCATTCCGTGATTCACCGATACCCTAGGCGTTAGGGAGTTGGAAACACTTCGATCTATGAAAGAAAAGGGCAACTCGTTCGGGTACGAGTTTCATTCGCACGGCCCATTCCGTTCACTTTCGGTGTTTCTATCTTCCTATCGTAGATTCGGTGGTGAACATTTTATTTCAGTTACAAAACACGAAAAACCGGATCAATCATACATTTGGCCTAATCAAACACTAGATAATAGATAGGCGGAATGATAGATTCCAATCTAGAGTCAAAACACGAGTTTGGCTAATTCGGTGAAACCGCAGTGTCACCTCACTGAATAAGAGTCTTAAAACAAACACACACATGTAATTGGCTTAGAACCCTATCCTAATCCACCATCTATGTTTGCCTAGGTTAGATACATTGTTTGCTAACCAACCCCGGTTAATAACTGATTAAATCACGTACATTCGGCCTAATACACAACTTGTCTGTATTCACCGATACTTATCAGTTGTTGTCTGTATTTCATCAGTTTTATCAGTTTTCTTCTGTTTTATTCTTGCTTTTTGCTGATTTGTCGCGATTCGGGCCCGAGCTCATAGGTTACGTGTTACATGGGGTCCAATGCTCCAAACCATCGAACACGAGGTCCAACGCCTCCTAATTCACCGAGCGCGTGCAACCCGAGTGCGGAATGGGATCTAGCCTCGATTCACCATTACACTCCGAACACGGCCTATGTGGAAGGAAATTTGGATTTGGCGTGTGAAACGGATCTAGATATCACCCGGGAGCTCGATCGGCCCAACAGTTACAGTGGGAATCAACCGATTCTCCTGCAAACCTTGGATCGATCGGACCCGACCCCCGGCTCCTTGAGCCCGCGTTGCCTTAATTCATTTATCGGTTATTCAAAATACACGGTGAGTCGGAGCGAAATAGTGGCCCAATGCAAACCGATCGGGATCCATTCACTTATTCGGTTATACTTTGTAATTGTTCGAGAGAACATTGTGAGGATTCTATTTGTATGTTCATTCATCTCTTTGTAAGGATCCCCGATCGGTGAGTGAGAGGTCCAAGTGCTGGATCGGTTAAGTTGGTCTATCGCCACCAAAGGGTGAGTAAGCTTGGATACTCGTGGTTTCGGTTCACGCAGGGAATCGACCATCACGGTTCGATGAACTGTAACGCTAAGATAGTGAACCGACTCCTCAATGCACAAGCCTACTCATCTTTCGGACTCTTGGCCCAACTTGATCAATTCATCAAATTTACAGTGTCAAAACGGGCGAGTCGAGCGCAACTCTAAATCACGCGGTAAATAAACAAAATGGCAAGCCTAGCAAGCTAGAGTACCGAAAGGGCGTGCGGGATATAGGCCCGCACGTAATAGAACCCCCGAATTCGGAATTTCCGGCTCCGTACGACCATTGCCTTAGCATTTAGGTGTACCCCGTACCCCTAGACCCGGGCGACTCAACGGCCCTCGACCTACGGGTCGTAAACAGTAAGTGGCGACTCCTTCTCACTCGCGTCCGTCGCGCATCCCCACGGGAAGGTGGATACTCCCAAGCCGCGTTTGCTTAGGCGCGCGCATGCGTGCCCCGACGAGATTAAATTCGGGTGCGCACACCACTCGAATCCAAATCATCGACACGTCGATTCGAACCCATCCGAAGAATGTCTCGAAGAGCCCCGACCCATATACTTCAGGGAAGGGCTCGACAAAGACAGTCAAGCGCCTGAGATTGAAGAGAGTTTGCATCGCCTCAAGGGTCGCTAGCTCACCTCAGTCGAGCCAACAGAAGAGATTAATGTGGGCACCGAAGACGAGCCCCGCACCTTAAAGATTGGCTCGGGTCTCGACCCGACGCAACGAGCCCGAATGATCGACTTCCTAACAAGATACCAAGAAGTCTTTGCCTGGTCCTACGCCGACATGCCGGGTCTAGACCCGTCGATAGTGAAGCACTTCCTCCCGCTAGACACTGAGAAGTTCCCGCCCAAACAGCAACAATTACGACTGCAACGGGCTAGCCTTCTCCTCCGCATCAAGGAAGAAGTCGTCAAGCAGATCGATGCGGGATTCCTCGAAGTCTGCAACTACTCCGAGTGGGTGGCGAACATTGTACCTGTGGAAAAGAAGGATGGAAGGGTCCGAGTCTGCGTCGACTACCGAGACCTCAACAAAGCCAGCCCTAAAGACAATTTCCCCCTGCCGCACATCGACGTCCTAGTTGACAATACGGCGCGTCACGCCAAATTTTCTTTCATGGACGGCTTCTCCGGATATAACCAAATTCGGATGGCCGAGGAAGACAAGATCAAGATGACATTCACTACAATGTGGGGGACCTTTTGTTACCGCGTCATGCCCTTCGGTCTTAAGAACGCCGGGGCAATCTATCAGAGGGCTATGGTCACGTTGTTCCATGATATGATGCACAAAGAAGTCGAGGTCTATGTCGACGACATGATTGCCAAGTCCAAAGAAGGAGAAGATCACCTCGTCAACTTGAAACGTCTTTTCGACCGCCTGAAAGAGTACAAACTCAGGCTTAATCCGGCGAAATGAACATTCGGCGGCCGATCGGGAAAACTGCTAGGATTCATGGTTAGCGAGCGCGGTATCGAGGTAGATCCGGATAAAGTCAAAGCAATCAGAGAGCTTCCCCCGTTGTCATGGGTCCGCGAAGTACGAGGCTTTCTAGGGCGACTGAATTACATCGCGCGGTTCATTGCAAACCTGACAGACAAATGTCAACCACTCTTTCGCTTGCTCCGCAAGAACGCGGCGATCGAATGGAATGAAGAATGTCAGAAGGCCTTCGACACCATCAAGGCATATCTGGGTCACCCGCCGGTATTGGTTCCTCCTACACCAGGCCGCCCCCTCATACTTTACCTAACCGAGCGCCGACAATCATTAGGATGCATGTTAGGGCAAGAGGAGGAGTCTACACACGCGGAGCACGCGATCTATTATCTGAGCAAAAAGTTCATTGACGGAGAGTCCAATTATCCGGAAATCGAGAAGATGTGCTGTGCATTGGTGTGGGTCATGCAGAGGCTCCGACAATACACGCTTTATCACACGATCCGCTTGCTGTCAAAGGCGGATCCCTTGAAGTATTTACTCGATAGCCCTTCCTCCATGCGGAACATCGCCAAATGGCGTTGTTAGTTGACAGAATATGACATCGAATACGTGTCCCGCACCTCGATCAAGGGGCAGGCGATCGCGGGTCATTTGGCGGAATTCCCAATTGAAGACAACACGCCGATCGACCCCAACTTCCCGGATGAGGGGATTCTTCAAGTAGACGATGAGAGAAAGAAGCCGGAATGGAAGATGTATTTTGACGGCGCCGCCAATTCCATGAGGTCCGGCATTGGCGCGGTGCTAATATCCCCGGACGGACGCTATTACCCGGTAGCGGCAAAGATCGACTTCCCGTGCACCAATAATGTGGCCGAATATGAGGCGTGTATTCTAGGCCTACAAGCAGCGATTGATTTCAAGGTGAAAGAGCTAGAAGTATTCAGCAACTCTATGCTCACTATCTTCCAAACATTGGGGCAGTGGAAGACAAAAGATGTGAAGTTAGTGCCATACCACGAGTATCTCGAGAAGTTAACCGAGAACTTCGAAGACATCTCGTTCACCTACACCCCGTGCATGAATAATCAGTTCGCGGATGCGCTCGCAACGCTTGCCTTCATGGTGAGCATCACAAAAGAAAACCTTATCGAGCCCCTCGAGATTGAGATAACCAAAGGACCGGCCCATTGCAAAGCGATTGAAGCGTCTGAGGTGAAGCCGTGGTACGAAGACATCAAGAACTTTCTAAGAACCGGCCAGTGCCCCCCATTCGCCGATCGCCGCGACCGAAAGATGCTCAGACGCCTCGCGATACACTATTTTTTGAGCGGCGAGATACTTTACCGTCGTTCCTTCGACTCCACGCTCCTTCGGTGTATCGATGAACACGAGTCGCGACGTCTCATGGAGGAGGTGCACGGGGGAAACTGTGGGCCCCATATGAACGGTCTCATGCTCGCTAAGAAGATCATGCGCCTAGGCTATTATTGGTCCACCATGGAGACTGATTGTGTGAAGCATGTCAGACATTGCCACCGATGTCAAGTCTACGCCGATCAGATCAAGGCGCCGCCCAACGAACTACGCCCCATGACGGCACCATGGACCTTTTCAATGTGGGGAATGGATGTGATTGGCCCGATTAACCCCAAAGCGTCTAACGGACACATGTTTATCTTGGTGGCAATTGATTACTTCACCAAATGGATCGAGGTCATCACTCTAGTGTCGGTCACTGCAAAAGCCGTGGCCCGCTTTCTCAGACACGATGTCATTGCCCGATATGGAGTCCCCGCGACGATCATCACGGATAATGCCAAGAATTTGAACAATAAAGTCATCGACGAGCTTTGCGCCCAATTTAAGATTCAGCACCGCAATTCCACCCCGTACCGTCCACAAATGAACGGCGCGATGTACCGAACATCAATCCGGACCTCCACAGGGGCAACTCCATATTCCTTGGTTTACGGCATTGTACGGACCCGAATGTGGACTCTCGTCAGGGCCCGCATTGCGCGCTTTTGGATCGCGCGGCTTGGGAGTGTCCACCTTCCCGTGGGGACGCGTGACGGACACGCATGAGAGAAGGAGTCTCCACTTATCATTTTACGACCCGTAGGTCGAGGGCGGATAAGTTACCCGGGTCTAGGGGTATGGAACACCTAGTTTGTCGTTAAGGCATTGATCTGTGCGGAACCGGAAAATCCGTGTTCGGGGGTTCATGTTACGTGCGGGCCTATATCCCGCACGCCCTTTCGGTACTCTGGTTTTCTAGGCTTGCATGTTTTATGATTTACCGCATGAATTAAGCTGCACTCGGCTCGTACGTTTTGACACCGAAAATTCGGTGAACTAAACGAGGTCGGTTGAGAAGCCGAGAGAGAATTAAACCCTTATGTCAGGGAGTTGGTTCACAATCTTGCGTTACAGTTCATCTAACCATGGAGGTTGAATCCCTGCGTGAACCAAAACCGCGAGTTCTTGGGCTTACTTTCCTTTGGGCAAGTATTAAACCGATTCGATTAATTCGACTCTCGGACCGTTCGCTCACCGATTGGAATTCTTACAGAACAGAATGTACAAAATAAAAGTCCTTACAATGCTCTCGAAAACAATAAATACAAATTACAAATGGCCGAATTCCAGTCGACTCGCGTTCGGTTATTATTCCACTCTAACTCACCGTGAGTTTAGGGAAAAAGACCGAAGAACTGAAATTCAATGGACGCTCTCACTGAATAGGGCGTTGGACCCTGTGAGTATTGATTAGGGCGTTGAACCCTGTGCTCGATGATTAGGGTGTTGAACCCTAATATTATTCGGCCTAGGGATCAAGCTCGACCCGTATGGCAAACAAGTGCGGAAAGATAACACGCAACATGTTAATAACAGACAAGGTTTTTTGTATTTACCGAATGTACGTGGATTAACAAGTTTATTAATCCAAAAGTGTTTTTGCAAGCAAATGCCATATGCTAAGCAATCAAACACGTGCCAATGTTTTAGTATTCTGCTTTTGTTGGAAATTTGGAAAAGCGAATCGAATATCATGTGTGTGGATTGCTTTTATAGTGATTCGGTGTTGTGACACTGAATTACCACTGAATTGATCCAAACTTGTATTTTGACTCTAGATTTGGAACCTAGAGTTCCGCCTAACCATTTTCTAGGATTTGGTTAAGTCGAGTGAAATGATTAGTCCGATAACTGTATTTTGATACAGAATACCCAGCTGACATCTTAAACTGCGCTAGGATGTCGGCGAATCACGAAATGATGTTCTTGCCCTTGATTTGAAAATTTGTTTTCAGAAAAGGAGAACAACACAATAAGGATTTGAAAGTATGAGGGTTTTGAAAAGGGCATTAACACCGTTTTGTAATTCGTCGACACGAATTACAAATTAATGTCCAATTCGTGCAAAGTTGTTTAAATTGAATGAATTAACCGTGTGAACGTCCCGATTAACCCGTTCGTGGAATTAATGCTTAAGGTTATTGCCGAATACTTTAATTGTGAAAACGATTCGTGATTCGACGACCAACACGAATCCGTAAGGCTCGAGGATATTTGGTCCAATGACCGAAACTACCCTCGTAACCGAATAGGCCCGAATGAGTCAACAATACCCGAATTCATGCATGTTTTGTTTTGAAAAGACATGTAATCGATGTTTTAACATGGGAATCGTGGAAATATCGAAACTATGATTTTGTACAATCCGAGAAATGAATTAAACTCGAAATAAGGAAATCATTCTTGATCCAAAAAGGCCAAGAAGCCCTCGGCTTCACCTTGTCAAAGATGGCCGAATACTCTCATGGCTCGATTCAAATCACAAATAATTTCCTTGTCTTGGTTTAATTATTTTTCGCATGCTCAAGCATCAAACATGATGAAAAACACATTTTTGACAAAAGTCAGTTTTACCATGATTTGATTAACTCATTTAAACATGCAAACATTCACAAACATGTTATTTAAGGAATCGATAAAATAATACCGGCTTCATGCATGCAAGAATAACAAAATAAACTCGGAAAATAACTTGGATCGGGCTAAGGAGACCAATCTTATCCCGAAAAGAGCAACTCAAGTCTCGGCCATCCCATTTAGAGACTTGGTCGTGAGCTCACTTGCCATTTCCGGGTCGGGATGGTCTTCCAAATAACAATCCAAACCTTTTTCCGACATGCTAGCAAGTTATAAGGTAATACACATGCATAATATAACATAAAATTGCATAAAAGTTAAGTCTTGCAGGTTAAGTATGCATAAAATATCATAATACTCCATAGCCATGCAAAAATATAAAAAGCCCTAACTCCTCTAAGTCAAGAGTGATTTACCTAGCCTCAGGATACGATGAAAGAGTCGGGGAAGTGTTCGAGAGTTGGGTGACTCGGTTGAACGCTTGGAAGGATGCTCGGGTGCAAAGGATGCACGTTCGGGGAGCTAGGTGCACGGGGAGTGCGGCTGGAATGCACGGGAGGCGCGCGGGAGTGCAGGCGTGCGCGCAGGGCGCGCTGGCGTGCTCGGGGCGCGTAGCGTGCGCGCGGGGCGCACGGGCGTGCGCGGGGCGCGTAGCGTGCGCGCGGGCGCGCGGGCGTGCGCGGGCGCGTGCGCGCGGGCGCGCGGGCGTGCGCGGGTGTGCGCGCGGCTGGCGCTGGCGGGTCACTATTCACCCGAGAGTAGCGATTTCACCCGAAATGCACTATTTGACCTGAAACAATAATTTAAAGACTTCAAATGGAAAAACTAATTTCACCAATGAACTCCATGGGTCCAAAATGAGTGGGATATGAAGTTTGAGAATTTTTGAGCTTAAGTCGGGATGATGAACATCGGCTTCCGACTTAAGAACTCAAGACTCTCTTTGGATCTTTTCGGTTCTCTTTTCTCTTCCTTCTAAGTGCTGAAGTTTTCTGGTTCTTGATTGTTCTTGGCTATGGAGTTTGAGAGGATTTCTTGAAGGAGAAAGGTTGGAGAGAGTGTGTAAGAGGAGAAGTGATTATCTTAATCACTTTTGGGCCATTTATAGGCAAAGCTAATGACACAATTAGCAAAAGCAAGTGCTCTTAACCCCCATGCTTAGAAAATATCAAGTCTCATCCTCTTCCATTGCATTAATGAAGAAGAGATAAGACATTGATGAGCATTGATGGAGGCTTGAGTGTTGTCTTCAAACTCTTGGATATTTTCAAGCAAGAGTGCAAGTTGGCTTCTTGCATTGAAGAAGAAGAAGAAGCTTCTAGAGTAAAGGGTGACTCATCTTGAGTAGCCCGTGGGTCCCACGACCGAAGAGGAGAAACCGGGAAAAAGCTCGGATCTCGATTGATTGCGCATTCGAAGTTCGTGGTTTGAATTGAACGTCGAATTATCGATATACGCGAGGAAATGGATTTAATGAGTCCGAGATTGGCATTTTCTGTGAGAAATTGTCAAATGTCTGTATGAGGCTTGGAAGCCGGTTTTGCTCCTTTTATGCATTCAGAACGAGGTTACCCACTTCTGACAGCATATCTTGTATTTGCATCCCACGTCGGTCATTTTGACATAAATTGTCAAATTACGTGGGCACTTGTCCCTTAAGCCGGTAAATACAAATATGGAGCCGGAGATGTCCTAGGAGGCCGAAACTGGATTTCTCAGATTGTTTTCTGAGTTTCTTGGGTGATCCGGAGATTACTGCGATCTCTGTTTGCTGAGATTGGGCCTCTAAGGATATGAAAAGTGCATCTGAGACCCTTAAAGCACTGCTCGAGGGGTCTAGATGAGTTGTGTGATTCATTCCGACGATTCCACATTGAGCCTTGAGAAGGCTAGCATTGTGTAAGGTAAGCATCCGGCGTCAAGTTTCCCCAAAGAGGACCTCCGGATATGGATTTTCACTGAAAATGGCCTTTTGTGCTTCTCGGAGGTTACTCGGGAAACTGTGAAAGGTTTTTCTATCTGTTTTGCCCAATTGCGAATGTCCGCTGGAGTTTTCAGGGCAATGTAGTGTGAACTTCGTTTGCTGTAATTCCATCAGACCAGTCTCCGGTTACACTCTTCCGAAGAAGGGTATGCTCGTTTTGTCGTTCGGAAGTCATTCAAAGTGTCTGTATGGCTTCTAAAAGACAATATGAAGCATTGCTCATGCTCTGTATGATTGAGGGGCATGGCCGCATCTGATATTTGAAATTAACTTTTCTCCGAGAAACCGGCATTATTGGACTTCCACTGAAAAGTTGTCTGTATACAGAAAGTTGTTCTGTATAGAGCAGATGATTTGCAAAATGCCTTTGGGGACACTTTTCATCTGTTTGGCATTGGAGTGGATTTTTGGAGTCCAATATTGGCTATCTTCCGATGATTGAGCGAACTATCGGAAAATAGGACTGTCTGTGTGATATACTGAAAATGCCGGTTTTGGATATTGCTGAGCTCTCTAGTCACTCTGTTGCTCTTTGGTGACCCCTGGACTCCTTCTGTCATATGCATGTGTCATTTGCCCGATTTTGTCGACTTGAGGATGAATAGTGATTTTCTGCTTTGTTAAGTCGTTTTTCTGTATTCTGCTCAGGCTGTGGCTTGGATCATTACTGATATTGTCGTTTGGGAAAGGTGAGCCAAAATGGGGTGCTGACAGGCATGGAAGCAGTCCTTCCAATTGAGGTTGAAATCCCTTCTATGAGGATCCTTGCCGAAGCCGAACTTGAAGAAGCAGAATGGGAAAAACAGCGCTATGAACAGTTGAACTTCATCGATGAAAAGAGATTGAAAGCGCTATGCCACGGACAGTGCTACCAACAAAGGATGACTCGGGCATTCAACGCAAGAGTCCACCATTGCAAATTCAACCCCGGCGACCTTGTTTTGAGGAAAGTCCTACACGTCATGCCGGACTCCCAGGAAAAGTTTGCGTACAAATACGACGGACCGTCAAGGAGGCCTTCTCCGGAGGAGCCGTCATTTTAAGCGACATGGACGGGACTGAAAATGCACTCCCGGTCAATGCGGATGCCATCAAGAAATATTATCCATGATCGCCCACGTTTATATCTCAATGACCGGACCTCGTGTCTATCTCTTTTATAATACTTTCTTCATTCCCCCATACGGACTCTCATCATTCTCTTCACCCTAAAGTCTTCTCAAAAGAAAAAAAAAATAATTTTCCCGCTAGGTTGAAAACCTCTTTGAGGCGGCCTAGGCAAAAGTTAGGGAACGAGGGGCACGACTTAAAATCCCGAGAAGGGGAGTCGTGGCAAAAGGAGAGCATAAATCAATTCCTCACTGGGCTGAAAACCCGCAAAGGGCGGCCTAGGCAAAAGTTAGGGGAACCGACAGGTGCGATCGAACCCGAACAGAGGCGATTGTAGCAAAAGGTGAGTATTCATGTGAGAAAAATCAAATCAAATACCCCACTAGGTCATCGCACGTCTCGTGGCCTAGGCAAAAGTTAGGGGACAATGTCGGCACGACCACGAAAAAAAAAGGCAGCACTTCTCCGTGAAGCTACACCGAGTAGTGGTTCGGCATTCTTCGACGCAAGCAAACTCTCTTCGATTCTCCAAACTCGAGACTCACCTCGTAATGGGGTCGAATCAACGTATCCTTGATTTGGAGTATCCCATAAGATCCCCCCCTCTACCATTATGTGCATATTATACGGGTTACCCGTTCCAAAAGGCCATTCTCCGATAGGGACACGACCGCCTTCCAACGGTCACCAAAAGCAAATCCTCGATACATCTTCACATAGATTTCTCTTACACATCGTGATTTCATCGATGGAGCACGACTAAAATCCTTTGCAGGCTTCCTCTTCTCTGCGTGCAGGTGCAGTTGGGAACCCTGGGAGGCATCTTCTCCCGACGGACGCGCGTTTGGCCATGTAGCAGGTCGTGACTTCAAGCTGGGGGAGGGTCCTACCAAAGAGAAGATGCGGTAAAGGCGAGAACCGCGGCAGACTCTGATCCCTGACTCCTCGGGATACGTAAGCACTCCACCCCAGAGCTCGTTTCCCTCATCGTACGACCAGGGCAATCCCAGCGAAGCAGCCGCCTCAGCGCGAGCCCGGTCCTCAACAAATCGAACACCTCGGGGCCATGCACGACGCCGTCGTCGGACAAGCACTTCAACCACACGACGATCCACAAGCCATAATCTCCACTGCATCACCCAGTGCGGTTTCGGCCGAGTGTCAAGCGAACTATCCTCCCCGCACTAAAGCACCATTCCTTGACATTGACCTTTGATCATGCATTCCATCCGTGTTTTACTTTTCCTGTTGCACAGGCCCATAAACCCGTATTTTACTTTTCCTGCTGCACGGGCCCATAAACCCGTGTCTTACTTTCCTGTTGTACGGGCCTATAAACCCGTGTTTTACTCTTCCTGCTGCACGGGCCCATAAACCCGTGTTTTACTCTTCCGGCTGCACGGGCCCATAAACCCGTGTCTTACTTTCCCGTTGCACGGGCCCATAAACCTGTGTTTTGCTTTCCTGTTGCACGGGCCCATAAACCCGTGTTTTACTTTCCTGTTGCACGGGATCATAAACCCCTGTTTTACTTTTCCTGCTGCACGAGTCCATAAACCCGTGTTTTACTTTTCCTGTTGCACGGGTCCATAAACCCGTGTTTTACTCTTCCTGCTGCACGGGCCCATAAACCCGTGTTTTACTCTTCCTGCTGCACGGGCCCATAAACCCGTGTCTTACTTTCCTGTTGCACGGGCCCATAAACCCGTGTTTTGCTTTCCTACTGCACGGGCCCATAAACCCGTGTCTTACTTTCCTGTTGCACGGGCCCATAAACCCGTGCTTTGCTTTCCTGTTGCACGGGCCCATAAACCCGTGTTTTCCTTTTCCTGCTGCACGGGCCCATAAACCCGTGTCTTACTTTCCTGTTGCACGGGCCCATAAACCCGTGTTTTGCTTTCCTGTTGCACGGGCCCATAAACCCGTGTTTTACCTTTCCTGTTGCACGGGCACATAAACCCGTGTTTTACCTTTCCTGTTGCACGGGCCCATAAACCCGTGTTTTATTTTTCCTGTTGCACGGGCCCATAAACCCGTGTTTTATTTTTCCTGTTGCACGGGCCCATAAACCCGTGTTTTACTTTTCCTACTGCACGGGCCCATAAACCCGTGTTTTACTCTTCCTGTTGCACGGGCCCATAAACCCGTGTTTTATTTTTCCTGTTGCACGGGCCCATAAACCCGTGTCCTACTTTTCTGTTGCACGGGCCCATAAACCCGTGTCTTACTTTTCTTACACCGCACGAGCCCATAAACTCGCGTT
Organism: Punica granatum; assembly: GCF_007655135.1. Lineage (NCBI taxonomy): Eukaryota > Viridiplantae > Streptophyta > Magnoliopsida > Myrtales > Lythraceae > Punica > Punica granatum. Next base: position 20,568,582 of record NC_045128.1, read on the forward strand.
CCTACTTTCTATGAGCCCTCAATTTATTTCTTTAAATCTGGCTTCCCTTCTTCTTATTCGCTGATTTTGACATCCATTCGATACATTTAGGTATGTATGCTTAATTCCTTCCCGCGCATCCAAAGCCCAGGAACCAGTGGCCATCGGGAGTGAGGTCGAAGCGGTCGCCGGGACCAAAAAGGGATGCTTCTCATGATCTTTGGTTACCTCCTCTAATCGAGCACGCAACCAAAGAGGGGCAAGCTGTCATCACCCCATTTTGGTCCACCGGCTCCAACAGAGGACTTCCAACCAAAGCTCGAAACACTATTCATAACCGGGAAAACCAGAGGCAAACATGCGGGCACAGAGTCATGGGTTGGGGGAGAAAAGCATGGTCCATCGAGAAAAGCGGAGGATTGCCGTCAGAAGAACGGACGAACAAGGAATCCCGAAAACGGCGGAGCTGGCACTGTGGTACTATTCATCACCGAATCGCCGAAGCATCGAAAGGTGCCCAATATGGGACTCTAAAAATCCCCCTCGGTGCCAAAGTGACCAATGACACATCCGAGCGCGCTCCGGAGACATCCTGCTTAAGCCGGGACACCCCGATCCCTCACCGACGCCTTTTCCGACAGGGCTCCGGGAGGCCCGACCCACTGACGAGTAAACGGCACCCGGAAACTGGCCTACAGGCGCCTAGGGACCACCAGGGTCGTGGAACGAGCTTCCGATGACCCTCCGAAACTCGACTTGGTCTCTTGAGGAACGTTTTAATGGTCACAAACGTCTCCCGGTGAGCCTTCGGGGCACGTCCACGGAAAGTAGAGATCATAACGATCCCCGAACACCTCGAGACATCCAGGGAGCACTGAGAAATCCCCGGTCACAAGTCCCTAGGCCTTCCCGGGGCAACGGTCTTCGGCCGGAGGCGACGAGCCAACGATCTCCCACGAGGCAAAAGGGTCACTGAGACGAATATTAAGATGCACAAAGAGCAATCGGGGACCGGGGGCATTCAACTCCACTCCGAACGTCCGGACATGGCAAAACCTGCCCTCGAAGCGCCGAGTCGCCCGAACATTCGTTCACATGACGCATATCCTCTTCATTCAAGCATTCAAAATCTATAAATTAATCAGACATCGAAGATCGGATGCGCGTTCAATCAAGTCTCAAGCTTTTCCCGGCTTTTCTCTCATTCGAATGGGACCCACAGCCAAGCCAAGCCAAGCCAAGCCAAGCCTCCAAGCCATGGCTCAACCCCAAGCCACGGCTCAATCCCCAAGCCACGGCTCCACAGCCCAAGCCACGGCTAGTTCCCCTTTGGCCGGCGACTCCAACTTCAAGAGCTTCCCTCCACAACAAATTCAAATATCTTCTTACACACACTCACATCTATCACCTCCTATCACCTCCCATCACTCTTCCTCTACACTCTAAGTGACACCTTCCCCTCCCTAATCCCATTGGGAATTTCGGCAGCCCACATAAGCTCCCCCTGACTACACTTAGCTCATCCTAATCACGTCATTAGTCATTCCTATAAGTTCCTATTCATCATTAAACTTAATCACTTCTTCATTCTCATTCTCTCTCAAGCCAATCTCTCTCCAAAATCCTCTCAAACTCCAGCCCATCCCCACACTCTCGTCCAGCCCGTGCCAAGGCCAAAACCGGCCAAAATCACCGAAAAACCACCCGATATTCCGGTAACCACCCGACCCGACTTAAGCCAAAAATTATCAAACTCCCTAGCCTACATATTTCTTACCCCCTAAGTCCATTTCCGGGCTTAGATTTTCGATTTGAAGCCTCCAACGTCACATTCCAGCCGTGAAGAGAATCGGGTTCCGTGGGTCACCCGCGCGCAACCGTGCCCTAACGACGTGCCATTTCGCTCCATGACTTTGCCGAGTCGTGCCATCACATTCCAAGGGTTCCTCACAACCCTCACCATCCCTCGTGAAGAGGTGGTCGTGATACGAGGGCCGATCCACCGTGCACAACCACCATTTCATCGTTTTTTTTTACCGGGTTCCTTGTGTTCATACCGAACTTTCTCTCACTGTTTCGGGTTCGTCTAGGGCTTGGCACGTTCGGGTCTGTCCACAGTTGTCAGCACCCCATTTTGGTCCATCAAGTAGACAAGGCTCATCGAGAACGTACAATGCTATGACTCGAGTGTGGATACAGAAAAACGGCTCAACAGAGCGAAAAATCACTATTCACCCTCAAGTCGGCGAAATCGGGCAAATGACACATACACCTGACAGAAGGACCCCAGGGGTCAGCAAGCAGCAACAAAGTGACTAGAGAGCTCAACAATGTCCAAAACCGGCATTTTCAGTATATCACACGGACGGTACTATTTTCCGATAGTTCGCTTGATCGTCGGAAGATAGCCAATATTGGACTCCAAAAATCCACTTCAATGCCAAACAGATGAAAAGTGTCCCCAAAGGCATTTTGCAAATCATCCGCTCTATACAGAACAACTTTCCGTATACAGACAACTTTTCAGTGGAAGTCCAAAAATGCCGGTTTCCTGGAGAAAAATTAATTCCAAATATCAGACGCGGCCATGCCCCACTAGCATACAGAGCATGAACAATGCTTCAGATTGTCTCTTGGAAGTCACACAGACACTTCAAATGACTTCCGAACGGCAAAACAAGCATACCCCTCTTCGGAAGAGCATAGCCGGAGAATGGTCTGATGGAATTACGACAAACGAAGTTCATACCGCATTGCCCTGAAAACTCTAGCAGACATTCACAATTGGGCAAAACAGACAGCAAAATCCTTTTCAGTTTCCCGAGTAACCTTCGAGGAGCGGAAATGGCCATTTTCAATGGAAATGCATATCCGGAGGTCCTTTTTACGGAAACTTGACGCCGGGTGTCTATCCTACACCATGCTAGCCTTCTCAAGGCTCAACGTGGAATTGTCGGAATAAATCACACGACTCATCTAGACCTCTCGAGCAATGCTTTAGAGGTCTCAGATACCCTTTTCAAGTCCTTAGAGGTCTGATCTCGATAAACAGAGATTACAGTAATCTCCGGAGTGCCCAAGCAACTCAGAAATCATTCTGAGAAATCTAGTTTCGACCTCCTAGGACGTCTCCGGCCCCACGTTTGCATTACCGGCTTAAGGGACAATTGTTCACGTTGTCTGACAATTTATGTCAAAATGATCAACGTGAGATGCAGACACAAGATATGCTGTCAGAAGCGGACAACTTCGCCTTGGTCACTTGCAATGAGCAAAACCGGCTTCCGAGCCTCACACACATCCGGGACATTTCTCCATGAAAAATGTCAATCTCGGGCTCATTAACTCCGTTTTCTCGCGTATATCGACAATTCGACGTTCAATTCGAACCACGAACTTCGAATGCGCGACCAATTGAGACCCGAGCTTTCTCCCGGTTTCTCCTCACGAGCCGTGGGGTCCACGGGCTGCCCAAGAGCAATCACCCCTTTGCCCCAAACAATTCGGCCTTATCCTCTTGCTCTCTTGCACTCTTTGCCTTCAAAATATCTAGCTTTGTCCTTCTTGCACTCAACCATCACCATCCATGCATTCAATGCATTTGGCTCATCTTCATGAAGAATGCATGGAGGAGATTCATCCTTATCTTGCTTAGAAAATTCGGATCCCCATAAGCATGCCCTTAATTAAGCTTTTTCACACTTAATTGCACTTAAGCATAGCCTATATATACTTTCCAAGTCATTAACTTAATCATTCACCTTCAAGCACTCTCTCTCTAGCATTTCTCACTCAAACAAATGCTCTCAACCTCCCAAGAACTTCAGCAAAATCGCAGCAAGCAAGAACCACCCAAAAACCGAGCAAAACACTCAAGACTTAAGTCGGAATCCATCCCGACTTAAATCCAAACTTCACCAAACTTCATATCCTACATGTTTTCGACACCCTCTATCCATTTCCGAGCTTATATTTCAAGTTTGAAACCTCTAAGTTAGAGAATCAGCTCAGTACAGAATCGAGCACAGTTTTGGCACAGCCGGGTCAAAACTTCCAGCCCTGTTTTCTCACCTTTTCGAGTCGCTCTGAACTTTCAAAACCCATCAAACACCTCTGGGGGTTCGTTAGGAGTCGGGAGCCACCGAACTTGCTCAAAAATTCCATTGGAATCCACCGTTATGAATTCCGACCCGAAAACTGCTCAGTTGGGCCGGCGTTTCTGACTGTCTGTTCGGTTTTCTTGCAGATCGGGTCGATCCGTGACCCTTTTCGACGAACGACCACTTCTACCACCTCCAGGGGTCAGTTAGGAGTCAGGATACGTTGGCCTTGCTCAAACATTCCATCGGAATCCATCGTTATGAATTCCGACCCGAAAACTGCCCAGTCGGGCCAGTTTCCAGACGTGCTCTGTTTTCGGTGATTTTTGCAGGACTGTACGGGTCGACCCGAAAACTCTGGGAACAAACGATCACCACGGTCACCTAGAGGGGTCCCTTGGCTACCCAAGGGCGCCGACCTTGCCTCAAAATTCCATCAGGAACCTCCGTGGCGACGTCCGACCCGACTTGTGCCAGTCGGGTCTGTCCACCCTTCCAGTCGGGTCTGTTGCTACCATTCGGGTCTGTTCAAGCCAAAACAGCCCAAACCCGACCCACCAACGGTCCAACCCGACTCTTGAAGGTCCCATCCCGCATCTCGGGACTAGGTATGACCATTCCCGACTTAGAGGAGCTAGGACTTCTACATTCTCGTTGCGTTTATGGAGTTATAGGGGGTTTTATGTATGTTTATCTTCAAGTTTTAATCTTTATGCATTTTCCATGTTATATCATGCATATTTATCCTTGATTTATATGCTAGCATGTCGGGAAACCCTTGGATCGTATTCGAGAAGAACATCCCGACCCGGGAAAGGCAAAGAGCTCACGGGTTTCCCTCCAAGGGAGGTGACCAAATGCTCTCTTGCTCCTTTCGGGCAAGGAACGATCTTCTTGACCCGATCCAAGTTCAATTCCCGAGTTTCATCGTATTTTCTCACGTGCATGAAGTCGGTATTGTTTTATCGATTCCTTAAATAACTTGTTTGTGCTTGTTTGCACGTTCGAATGCGTTATTCAAATCATGGCAATACCGACTTTCGTTTAATCGTGTCCTTTATCATGTTTGTCGTTTAAGCATGCGAGAAATGATTCGAAACGAGATGGGGAAACCTCGTGGAACCTCATTCGGGCCATGAGACCTCTCGGTTATCTCCAAGGAGAAGTAACTGAGAGCCTCTTAGACTCGTACGGGTTGTATGAGGCTTCCTCTTCCCGTTTTGAGTCCGTTCTCGGCTTTCGTGTAATTTACAATTTACATTATCGTCGCAATATCGCATGAAAATGTCTTTTCAAAACAAATCATGCATGGATTCGGGTATCGATGACTCATTCGGGTTCATTCGGTTACGAGGGTAGTTTCGGTCATTGGACCAAATTATCCTCGATCCTTATGGAATTGTCTTGGTCGTCGAGTCGCGAATCGTTTTCACAATTAATGCATTCGGCACAACCCTTAAGCATTAATTCCACAAACGGGTTAATCGGGATGCTCACATGATTAAACCCACTTCACATTGATAAAGTTTACACGAATTGGCCATTAACTGATAACTCGCGTCGATGAGTTGTCAAATGATGTTGGTGCCCTTTTCAAACTTATCAATTTCAAAACTCGAAACGTGCGGTCCGATGTAGCATGGACGTCTGAAAAGGGCTTCTGTGTCTCAACTTGAGTTTTTACCTGATTCCAGGTAACTCAAGTCAGGATACAGAAGATCTTTTTAGATCACTTCCGGGCAGATCGACCAGTTCTTTGGCTTTTTCGGGGTTCTTGCACAACCCTGGACGATCCAAGGAATTGGTCGACACCGGCTACAGGCCGAGGTGGCCCGCACTGCGATGTTTTCCCCTTTTCTGAAAAACAATTTTCAAATAAAGGGCAAAATCGTCTTTTCACAATTCAGCGACACCCTTAAGGTTAGCATGACATAAACACTACAGTACGGGATAAGAATGGGCTACCTGTTCAGGTGCAGGTTCATCTGCATAGCCTTTTCTTATCTAACTGATGAGTTTCTGTCATCCTAACATAGACTCGGGTAACTAGAACGGTTATCTCTGTCAGAAAACATGCAAAATGCTAATTAACCTTTCACCCGACCTAACCAAACACTAGATAATGGTTAGGAGGAATTCTAGATTCCAAATCTAGAGTCAAAACACGAGTTTGGCTAATTCAGTGGAAATTCAGTGTCACAATACAGAACAACTATAAAAGTAATCCACACATATGAGATTTGACTCTCTTTGTCAAGTTCTCAAAACAAAGCCGAATGCTAAAACATTGGCACGTGCTTGTTTGTCTAGGATAGGATTTGCATGCCAAAATACCCCGGATTAACAACTTGTTAAAACACGTACACTCGATAATAACAAACACCTTGTCTGTTATTTACCTGCTGCGTGTTATCTTTCCGCACCTGTTTGCCATGCGGGTCGAGCTTGATCCCTAGGCCGAATAATATTAGGATTCAACGCCCTAATCATCGAGCATAGGGTTCAACACCCTAATCAACACTCACAGGGTCCAACGCCCTATTCAGTGAGAGCGTCCATTGAATTTCAGTTCTTCGATCTTTTCCCTAAACTCACGGTGAGTTAGAGTGGAATAATAACCGAACGCGAAACGACTGGAATTCGACCCTTTTGTAATTTGTATTTATTGTCTTCGAGAGCATTGTAAGGACTTTTATTTTGTACATTTGTTCTGTAAGAATTCCAGTCGGTGAGCTAACGGTCCGAGAGTCGAATTAATCGAATCGGTCTAATGCTTGCCCGGATACAAGTAAATCCAAGAACTTGCGGTTCTAGTTCACGCAGGGATTCAACCTCCATGGTTCGATGAACTGTAACGCAAGATTGTGAACCAACTCCTCGACATACGGGTTTACTTCTCTCTCGGCTTCTCAACCGACATCGTTTAGTTCACCGAATCTCCGGTGTCAAAACGTGCGAGCCGAGTTCAGCTTAATTCAGGCGGTAAATCATAAAACATGCAAGCCTAGCAAACCAGAGTATCGAAAGGGCGTGCGGGATATAGGCCCGGACGTAACATGAACCCCCGAACACGGACTTTCCGGTTCCGCACAGACAAATGACCTTAACGACAAACTAGGTGTTCCATACCCCTAGACCCGGGTAACTTATCCGCCCTCGACCTTCGGGTCGTAAAATGATAAGTGGCGACTCCTTCTCTCACGCGTGTCCGTCACGCGTCCCCATGGGAAGGTGGACACTCCCAAGCCGCGCGATCCAAAAGCGCGCATGCGGGCCCCGACGAGAGTCCACATTCGGGGTCCGTACAGCTTGGCGACTCCACTGGGGACATACTTAGTGGGTTCAGGCTCGATTCGCTTGCTTGCTTGCATGTTCATTTGCCGCTTTCCGCAATTTTTCGCTTATCTACTTTATGCACATTTACTTTTCTGCACTTGCATTGCATCATCCTAGTGGATCTAAGTACCTCGCCTGAAATCCCACGGGCTCCAATTTAGGAAGCTAGGTTAGTCAGAGGTTCCGAGTAAGGGAACGATTCGAGTCGGCCCTGCCATCGAACCGGCCCCCAAAGATCCTCGCTCGATTTCAAGGAATTGACGCCCTTGAATCGGGAGCCCCCATCCCTAGTTAGTGGTTGTCCCAGTAGAACACTGAAACCATGCATAAACGGGGACCGTCATGCTGGACCAAAATTTGCCTTCATGCCGCCAACCAACCCAAAAGTTGAGTCTTTGAGTCGGCTCGTAGTTTTTCTTTTAGGCGAGCCTTTTGTTGTTTTCACTGAATGAGTGTTGTACAATGTAAAGAACTCGTGTTATAATTTATTTTTCTGCACCTGCATGCATGTTTTCAAAATAACCTAGGACATCGCATCGGTTTAATGTTTAAGCTCCCCTTTTCAAACTAACTATCTTTGCAAATTAAGGAACTTGAACCAAATCGATGCAATGGCATTAGCTTTTGAAAACCTATACACTGCATGCATTCTAGCTATTTCTATGTTTGCACAACAGCTGCCATGTCTCGCACAACAGGCGAGTCGTGCCAACATTCGCGGGTAGACCACTTACGGTCTTCACCTCTCCATGGCGAGACGTGCTATGACCAGAGGCCGTCCAGGCCGGCCACCCCGCACGACAGGCGAGTCATGCCAACCTTCGCGGGTAGACCACCTGCGGTCTTCACTTCTCCATAGCGAGATGTGTTATGACCAGAAGCCGAGTCCATCCCGGCCACCCACCCCACACGACAAACGAGTCATGCCAACCTTCGCGGGTAGACCACCCGCGGTCTTCACTTCTCCATAGCGAGATGTGCTATGACCAGAAGCCGAGTCCATCCCGGCCACCCACCCCGCACGATAGGCGAGTCGTGCCCACTTTCGCGGACAGGCCACTCGCGATCTTCACCCTTCCTCCACGGCAAGACGAGCTGTGGCCCGAGGGCCGATCAACCTTCCCAGGCGAAGTTAACCAACACTAACTTCTTCCTAACAGAGAGTGTCACCACTTGATCGGACGCACGTCCCTCCGAGTGACCCCGCGCATTTACCAGCTATCGAGCGCGCCTCACACATGTCCAAACATGTTTGCACCAACTCATGCACGCGTGCTCAACGTATCGATGCACGTCTCTCGGCGGGTTCGCACAACACCTACCAGGCCAGTTCGCTTCCCTACACCCTTGTATTGGAATTGCGAACAGTTCATGCTCCTTCATTGTTTCCTTCTTCCATTGCTGGAAATCCCCAACAAGATGGCAGCTTGAATACTGAACCATCACAATTGAGGCAACAAACGCCTCTCATCCAGCTCATTGGGATTTCAACACTGAGTTCCCACCCTCCCTCCACAAAGAATGCGAGAAAATCAGAGTCACTGCTTTGCAGCGCCTTGCACTGTTGCTTAGCATTGACCTTTGCTTTTGCATCTCTTGCACTTTCTTATCGAGCATGCATTTACTGCATCGGGCTCCGGCCCCACATCGGGCTTCGGCGCCACTTTTGGGCTTTGCCCCGCATCGGGCTTCGGCCCAGCATTTACTGCATAGGGTTTCGGCCCAACTTTTGGGCTTTTGCCCTGCATCGGGCTTCGGCCCAGCATTTACTGCATAGGGTTTCGGCCCGGCATTTACTGCATCGGGTTTCGGCTCCACTTTCGGGCTTTGACCTCGCATGTACTGCTTTCGGGCTTCGGCCCCGCATCTACTGCTTTCGGGCTTCGGCCCCGCATCTACTGCTTTCGGGCTTCGGCCTCGCATTTATTACTTTCGGGCCCCGGCCCAGCATTTACTGCTTTTGGGCTCCAGCCCCGTATTTACTGCTTTCAGGTTTTGACACCTCACATTTACTGCTTTCAGGCTCATCTGAAATCCAAAATCGACTTGGATTCAAATTCATCCAAGCGATACTCTGAGGAGCAAGTCTAATCCTTCAACTGCAAAGACCGGAAGTGACAGCTCCACAAACAGAGCATGACCCAACTCTCGATCGCAGGAGATACCAGCACGGTCATGCCTCCGATCAAAGAATGGATCTCACCCGTCCTCTGCCGTCGCCGCCGACTAAGCACTGGAACAACATGCGCAGTCTTCTTTAAACTCTCTTTTGCTTTAATTTAAATGCATTCCCACAAATGGGCTTCCGACATGAACAAATCCTTCAAAGGAGCATTAGGACGGTCTTTGCAACGCCCTATTAGTTCTGTTGGACCTGTTCGACTCGCCTGTCCTCATGGGACCCGGCTCCTCGAGCCTTCCCTAGGACGGCTGCACAGGCCTACCCGCAATTAGGGAAAATATGCTTATGTGACCTCAGTCACGGTCTAACCACTCCAGAGTGGTGAGGACCAGATTCTCGGAAGCAAATGTCGTCTGCACGCGGCACCCCATGGGTCGCGAGCGGGACAAAAAGGGATTTTCCCATGGGATCACCCCATATTTCTTACCACATAATCCCCCGCATAATCGCTTAATGCATTGTCTTCTTTGTCATCCTTCACAGGGGCTCATTGACCATAGGCAAAGAGCGATGCACTAGTTCACGTTTTCCCGAGAACTTGTCTCAGACCCTTTCCTTATACTTTAACGAGGGAGGTGTTCAACGATGAGGTACCCCCTATGAAGTCGAAGACGAGGACAATCGAACGAATCACTCAGCATTTATGCAACCGTCTTCCTTGAACATCCAGTGACTTCAACAGCATGCACCCTCCAAGAGGCACATACTGCAAAGAACAGCAAGAGATGATCGGAGATATCGCACAAGGCGCCTACCACGGGCCATTTCGACAAATGAAGACCGGGGCATCCCCGTTCAACATTCTCACCAGGGCAACCTGGTTTATCTATTCATGGGGCAATTCTACATTTTCTTTGTAGTCAACAGGAGAAGTTCACATGCAATGCTTGCAAGGGCAAATGAAACGGAGTTCGGCTCCCGAGTGAACAAGAGTCAAATTTCCAAGAGAGCCGGCCCTCACAAAATAGGGCTAGCAACATGCAACGAGTCTCCACGAGGCGAAGCGCACCAAAGCGGCCTCGGCAATGCAAAGTCGAGGAGTTTCAAACAAATGCACGGGGCACAAAACAAACCCCAGCTGCAAGAAAAAAACAGAGCGGAAAGAAGCGGGAAAAACCCGCCAATGAAGAGAGAGAGAAAAGAAGCGGGAAAAACCCGCCAACCAACAAAAGAAAGGCAATGCCGAGGTTCATCAAAAGCACCGGCGTCGCCAATCCAGAGAAATCAACAAACCCGGACAAGAGGGGAGCAGCAGACGAAACTCCTCGGCGCACTCGGAGGTTGAATCCTTCAAAACCTTCGCCCTTGCAAACTCGAGAGATAAAGGAATCGAGCCCGCTAGGTCGAAAACCCTTTTTGGGGCGGCCTAGGCAAAAGCTAGGGAAAAAGAGAGGCACGACCGGAAACCCTTCAGGGCGGTCGTGGCAAAAGGAGAGCTTTTCCCCTTTAGGTTGAGAGGTGCGGCCCCGAGGTGGGTGACCGTAGCAAAAGGAGAGCAAAATGAGAGATAGATCAAATTGCCCCCTAGTTTCTCACACATCGTGTGGACAAGGGATCCCCAAGGGAAGTGGCCAGTTTATCTATTCCAACACGATCCCCGATCGGCTCTCCAATACCATTCAACCGTCCAAGAAGGAACCTTCTTCAAGCACAGTGGGCAACTGAATAGGCCGTCCAAGCAGTTCGGTAAAACCTACACAACAGAAGGACGAAGGAAATGGGGGTACATCTCGCTGCAGGCGTGAACCCGTGTATCCTTTTAGCCTGGGGCAACGTGCTTCCCAAGCTTTCTCCTTTCTCTTTGTCTTTGCATAACTCCAAATGGGTCACAGCCGCCCTTTTAACAAGCTACCACAGAGCCAAAATCCCTGACATTCCTCTCCGGGGGTTTGGTCATAACGCTCTGGAAATGGTCAGACCGAGTCTGACCAAATCTGAATAGAAATCCCCAAGCGGGTTGCAATTGCAGTCGCCCTACGGCATGCAAATGACAAGGGTCCAAAGCCGACAGGCGCGCTGAGCAACTGATAGAGCTGCTAGGGCATCATCGAGGAAGTCTCGATATGCCCATGGCTAACGGGAGCCCTTTGAAGCCTCGCATCTAGGCCTCCGAGAACGGGACCTACTTGTACTGTCAAAGTAAAATTCTTCACGGGTTGCTCAAGCGACCCGAAACTGAAGATCTGCGCGTCACAACGACTTTTTACTGCTTACCTGTGCCTATCTCATGTTAGTATTTCTCACATGATTTACTAGTAATGTCAGGATCACAGGTATTGCAAACAACAAGAACTACGACAGACTCTGATTCCTGACCACTCGGGATACGTAGGCGCTCCTCACCAGAGCTCGAGTTTCGGAATGCAAAACGTCGGCTTCCGACAATCCTCTCACAGAGCAAACATACTACCGCCCCAAAGGCAAGGCTTCGATGAAATGACTTCGTCCCAGCATCAACGTCGATCTGGTCATTCAACTGCACTGCAATCAGACAACGAGCGACAAAGCATTCTGTCACAGCATCATTTGCAGCATCGACAAGCACCAGCCTCAAATTGAATCACAAAGATTCCTTCCGCACCTCATTCCATTCCCAAGCATTTGCACTCATATTAGACTTTGCATTACTTTTCTGCAACCTCGCCGGGTCTGCTAACCCGTGCGAGCTTACTTTTCCGCATCCTCGCCGGGTCTGCTAACCCGTACGAGCTTACTTTTCCGCATCCTCGCCGGGTCTGCTAACCCGTGCGAGCTTACTTTTCCGCATCCTCGCCGGGTCTGCTAACCCGTGCGAGCTTACTTTTCCGCATCCTCGTCGGGTCTGCTAACCCGTGCGAGCTTACTTTTCCGCATCCTCGTCGGGTCTGCTAACCCGTGCGAGCTTACTTTTCCGCATCATCGCCGGGTCTGCTAACCCGTGCGAGCTTACTTTTCCACAACCTCGCCGGGTCTGCTAACCCGTGCGAGCTTACTTTCCTGCACCGCAAGTTCGCCGAGCCACCTCGCTCGCGCCTCTTGCAACCTTGCCGGGTCTGCTAACCCGTGCGAGTTTACTTTATTGCTTTTCAAGTTTGCTGTGTCCTCTCACTTACACTTCTTGCAAAACTTAGGGCAAGCGCCCTCTCTTTTGCCCTGCACTTTGCACTTTCCCTTAAGCTTAGCACTTCCCTTTTACCTCTGCACTCTATACTTCCAACCGCACACTATTTGCATGTTTACCTTTTTTGTCATTTCATGTTACTGCATATGCTGTCTTCGTACATCTTTTCTTTACTTTATGCAAAAGCTTGTCCAAACCTTATTTTATTTCTTCCTTTTTCACATTAGGTACTGTCAGCACCCCATTTTGGCCCATCGGATTCCCACACGAGGATTTCCTACCGAGGCCCGGGACATTATTCATCACCCGGCAGTCAGAGGCGAGTAGGCAGGGACGGGGTCATGAACAATGGGAGAAGAGGTAGGTCACTGAGAAAAGCGGAGGAAAGCCATCAGAAGAGCGAACGAACAAGGAATCCCCAAAACGATGGGCTGGCACTGTGGCACTATTCGTCATCGAGTCACCGAAGCACCGAAAGGTGCCCAATATGGGACTCCAAAAATCCCTTTCAGTGCCAAAGTGACCAACGACACATCCGAGCGCGCTCCGGAGACATCCTGGTTAGGCCGGGACACCCCGATGTCCCACGGACGCCTTTTCTAGCAGAGCTCTCGGGGCCCGCTCCATTGACAAGCAGACGGCCCCTCTAAACGGGACTACAGGCACCCAGGGACCACCAAGGTTGAGGAACAAGCCTCAGATGACCTTCCGGAACTCGACTCGGTTTCCCGAGGGACGTTTCAGTGGTCACGAACGTCTCCCGTCGAGCCTTCGAGGCACTTCCACGGAAACAGAGATCACAACGATCTCCGAGCACCTCACAACAATCCCCGAGCACCTCAAGACATTCAGGGAACACTGAGAAAATCCCGGTCACAAGTGCCTAGGTCTTCCCAGGCCTACGGTCTTCGTCCGAGGGCGACGAGCGAACGATCCCCCACGGGGCAAAAGGATCGCCAAAACGAATGTTAGGATGCACAAAGAGCAATCGGGGACCGAGGGACACTAGACTCCGCTCCGAATGCCCAAACAGGGCAAAACCGACTCTCGAGGCGCCGAGTCGCCCGAACGTTCGCTCACACGACGCATGGCGATATTAGGCTCATTCAAATCCTCGTCGTTCAAGCATTCCAAATCTACAAATTAATTGGACATCGGAGGTCGGGTGCGAGTTCAATCAAGTTTCAAGCATTTTCTGGCTTTTCTCTCAATTGAACGGGACCCACAGCTCAGCCAAGCCGAGCCATCAAGCCACGGCTCAACCCCAAGCCACGGCTCGCCCACAACCAGCCACGGCTCCGACGTGACAGCACCAAGCCGCGGCTGGATCCTTCATGGCCGGCGGCTCCAAGCTCCAAGAGCTTCCCTCCACCACCCATTTCAAATCCCTTTTACACACTTACATCCATCCATCAACTCCCATCACACCCATCACTCTCCTTCCCTTTCCCTACACTCTACATGACACTTTCCCTTCCCTAATCTTCCCTCCAATTTCGGCAGCCCCCCTAACCCATTTTCGGCAGCCCCTTTAGCCCATTAAACCGCAATTAACTTCCCCAAAGCAAATCATTAGCATAGCCTATAAGTTCCCTTTCCTCATTAGACCTAATCACTTCTTCATTTCTCACTCTCTCTCAAGCCAATCTCTCTCAAGAAACCTCTCAAACTCCAGCCCTCCCCCTCAATCCGTTCAGCCCGTGCCAAGGCCGAAACCGGCCAAATTCGCCGAAAAACCACCCGGTATTCCGGTAACCACCCGACCCGACTTAAGCCAAAAATCATCAAACTCCCTAGCCTACATATTTTCCACCCCTTAAGTCCATTTCTGGGCTTAGATTTTCGATTTGAGGCCTCCAACACCTCGTTCCAGCCGCAAGAGCATTCGGATCCCGAGACCTCCCCTAACCGCGCACACCGAGCAAGCCACGTGCCATTTCTTCCCACGACTTTGGCGAGTCGTGCCATCACATTCCAAGGGTTCCTCACAACCCTCACCCTCCCCCGTGAAGAGGTGGTCACGGTCCGAGGGCCGATCAACCGTGCACAACCTCCGTTCTACCCGTCCCTCCTTTACCGGGTCCACTGATTTTTTACCGAGTTTGTCTCACCATTTCCGGCTTGTCCAGGGTTTGGCACGATCGGGACAGTTCATGCACATCTAGATCTGCCTCTTAGGAGTCCAACGAACCCGGCCTTGCACCGTGCCGTGACCGGAGTGAGCGTGCCGAGCCATTTTCCCGAGACTGCCGCGGCTGTGCCTCACCCGGGTCACTCACTGTCCGTAGCTTCCAGCCGAGTCTAGCGACTCCCACGGCCGCTTCCCCGACTCTTCTCCTCGTGCAACGAGGCTAGGTAACATCCCCTACAACTTAGATAAACTAGGATCCTCGATTCTTGCTCGTATGAATGTTCACACGTGCTAAAGGTGTCGAATGCTTGAAAGTTCACGTCTTCCTTCGGATCCATGCTTTCCATGCATTTCCATGCACGCACGTCCATTATGTCCCACTCATATATCCGTATAATGTCTATGGCATGGCGGGAAAGGACTAGGATCTAGGTAGGGAAGATGTTCAAGCCACGGTTAGACCATGGGACCCCACAGTCTACGTCCCAAAGGGGGGACCCGTGGGCCCTCTTGGTCTTTCTGAGGCTTGATCGGCCTCCCTCCCCCCGAAACTTATTGGCCCCCGTGTTATTACCGTTGAATGTTGCATGAGATGTATTAACATGGCGAGAAAGGACTCGGATCGGAGTCGGAGAGCCCACCTTGACCCATGTGAGCCATGGGAATTCGCGGTTGCCCTTGAAGGATGCGGCCGAGAGCTCCCTTGGACCACACGGGTCCGAGGTGGCCTCTTTGGCCCCGAAACACATGTTATATGTGTTTGTTCGTTGTTTGATTGCGCCTAAAGATCTTGACGGCGTCGGTTTCTTTCGTTTTATTGAAATATATGTTGTCCTTGTGTTTAAATGTATTATGCATGCAAGAAATAATCGGAATCGTCCCTCGGAATTGATTGTATTCACGTTTTTATATTGTTGCCAATGGCCACGTGATAATTAAATGATAAGTGCATCGGTCTTGGATAATTTCCCATCAAAACCACAATAATTATACGAAATCACCACCACTGAATAATTCCACAAACAGGAGAATGAGGCGTGTCATTCGGTTAATTAAATCATTCGGACTAAATAATTGGGTAAATTGGTTATTAATTTGTAAACGCATCGATGAATCACGGAACGGTGAGAATGCCCTTTTCTTCATTAAAAAAATTCACAATTTCAAAATACCGAGTTGTGCAACACGAATCGAAGGGATGTCTGAGGAGTACTCGCGGGTCATGACTCGGGTCCGGGCCCAATTTGAGGCGGCCCGAGTTGGGGCATGAGAGTCCTTCTTAGACTCCTTCGTGTGACGCAATCTGCAATTTATACACGAACATTGCAATTTTATTATCCAAGGGCATAATCGTCATTCCGTGATTCACCGATACCCTAGGCGATAGGGGGTCGGAAACATCTAGAGCTATGAATGAAAAAGGGCAACCCGTTCGGGTGCGAGTTTCATTCGCATGGCTCATTTCGTTTGTTTTCGGTGTTTATTTCTTCCCATCGTAGATTCGGTGAGGGGGGGTATTTTATTTCAGTTATAAAACACGAACAACCGGATTAATTGTACATTCGGCCTAATCAAACACTAGATAATGGATAGGCGAAATGATAGAATCCCATCTAGAGTCAAAACACGAGTTTGGCTAATTCGGTGAAGCCGCAGTGTCACCTCATTGAATAAGAGTCTTAAAACAAACACACACATGTAATTGACTTAGAACCCTATCCTAATCCACCATCTATGTTTGCCTAGGTTAGATACATTGTTTGCTAACCAACTCCGGTTAATAACTGATTAAATCACGTACATTCGACCTAATACACAACTTGTCTGTATTCACCGATACTTATCAGTTGTTGTCTGTATTTCATCAGTTTTATCAGTTTTCTTCTGTTTTATTCTTGCTTTTTGCTGATTTGTCGCTATTCGGGCCCGGGCCCATAGGTTACGTGTTACACGGGGTCCAATGCCCCAAACTACCGAACACGAGGTCCAACGCCTCCTAATTCACCGAGCGCGTGCAACCCGAGTGCGGAATGGGATCTAGCCTCGATTCACCGTTACACTCCAAACACGGCCTATGTGGAAGGCAATTTGGATTGGGCGTGTGAAACGGATCTAGATATCACCCGGGAGCTCGATCGGCCCAACTGTTACAGAGGGAATCAACCGATTCTCCTGCAAACCTTGGATCGATCGGACCCGACCCTCGGCTCCTTGAGCCCGCGTTGCCTTAATTCATTTGTCGGTTATTCAAAATACACGGTGAGCCGGAGCGGAATAGTGGCCCAATGCAAACCGATCGGGATCCATTTACTTATTCGGTTATACTTTGTAATTGTTCGAGAGAACATTGTGAGGATTCTATTTGTATGTTCATTCATCTCCTTGTAAGGATCCCCGATCGGTGAGCGAGAGGTCCGAGTGCTGGATCGGTTAAGTTGGTCTATCGCCACCAAAGGGTGAGTAAGCTTGGATACTCGTGGTTTCGGTTCATGCAGAGAATCGACCATCACGGTTCGATGAACTGTAACGCTAAGATAGTGAACTGACTCCTCGATGCACAAGCCTACTCTTCTTTCGGACTCTTGGCCTAACTTAATCAATTCATCGAAATTACAGTGTCAAAACGGGCGAGTCGAGCGCAACTCTAAATCACACGGTAAATAAACAAAATGGCAAGCCTAGCAAGCTAGAGTACCGAAAGGGCGTGTGGGATATAGACCCGCACGTAATAGAACCCCCGAATTCGGAATTTCCGGTTCCGTACGACCATTGCCTTAGCATTTAGGTGTACCCCGTACCCCTAGACCCGGGTAACTTGCCGGCCCTCGACCTTCGGGTCGTAAAATGGCAAGTGGCGACTCCTTCTCACTTGCGTCCGTCGCGCGTCCCCGGGAAGGTGGACACTCCCAAGCCGCGTTTGCTTAGGCGCGCGCATGCATGCCCCGACGAGATGAAATTCGGGTGCGCACAGCTTGGCGACTCCACTGGGGACATACTTAGTGGGTTCGGGCTCAATCCCGTTTGCTTGCTTTCTTGTTTATTCATCGCTTTCCGCATTTCCCGCTTATCTACTTTACGCATTTTATTTCCCACACATGCATTGCACATCATACTAGATTCTTAGGGACCTTGTCCGACATCCCACGGGCACCAATATAGGAAGCTAGGTTAGTCGGAGGTTCCGAGTAAGGGAACGGATCGAGTCGGCTATGCCACCGAACCGGCCCCCAAAGATCCTCGCTCGATTTCAAGGAATTCACACCCTTGAGTCGGGAGCCCCTATCCCTAATTAGCGGTTCTCCCAGTAGCACCGAAAACCATGCATACACAGGGACCGTCATGCTGGACCAACTTTTACCTCCATGCCGTCAACCGACCCAAAAGTCGAGTCCTTGAGTCGGCTCGTAGTTTTTTTTAGGACGGGCATTTTGTTGTTTTTATAAGAAAGAGCGATGTATACTGTAAAGAACACAACTATAGTTTATCTTTCCGCACTGCATACATTTTTTTCGAAAAAAATTAGGACATTGCATTGATTTGATTCTAAAAACGTTAAGCCGGCATCTCCTCCATCTAGGTAAGGATGGACCGCCTGGCTCCCGGTCTTAGGCTCGAAGCAATCACGCCACCAAGGCAAGACATCATGCGCATCTGGAGGACTCTTCGACCGGTGGACCACGCATTCATCCAGGGCATCATTGGAGACGTGGTTATGCTCACCGAGACCCCGGTGGACTGGATCTTCTTGAGGACCGCCGCCGAACTTTGGGATCCCGAGCATGCGGAATTCAATTTCTAGGGGACGGAGTTAGCCCCTACGATCGAGGAGTACACGTCACTCATCCAAAGGCCTACGTCCACGATCCACGGCATCTTCGTGCCTAATCCGTCCACAACCGTCCAGGGTCAGCTCTCCACTCTCCTCCACATACCTGCTCAAGACATCCACGAGGAGCTTCACGAGAGGTGGGACCAAGGCATCCGGATCGCATGGCTCTCCAATTGGACGCTCCTCCGCGCAATGATGCCTACAACGGCTTCCTATCAGCGCGATGCCTGCCATGGATTTCTACTCTTGGTCTTTGGCACTCCCCTATTTCCGTACTCGCCGAACCTCATTGACGGGGTTATAGCCCAAGTCGTCCTCCAAGCGGTGGGAGGCCATAGTTACGTGGAGGCTTTATTGGCCGAGACCGTCCGGTCTCTTGACTATGTTAGGGCGGTTCGGCGCGACAGGATGAAGGGATTCCCGCACTTACTCCAGATTTGGCTTCTCGCCCATATCCGCCCTTTTTGTTCATCACATCCGTTCTCCTACATTGTCGACGAGCGTTCGCTGATCGAGCGCCTGGTACCAGTTATCCCACCTCCCGAGCACAGTTTCTCGGAATGGAGGCGTTTTTGGCGTGAGTTGACGCTCGCACGCTTCCTATGGGTCGCTCGATGGAACCCCGGCGGCCCCATGATCACGGGATGTCCTGGAATTGTGGGAGTCCCCCTTCTCAGCCATTTGGGGAGCACACTCATATTCCCCGGCCGGGTAATCAGACAGCTCGGCGGCCTGCAGGACGTTCCCGCCGAGGCAGATCGTCTACCTTTCCGCATCCAGTGGGCCGACTCTACATCCACGGCCCCCGCAAGATTCCTACAGATTCGAGAGATTCGCAGCCAACGGGACACTAGCATCATACAGCGTCTGTACTTCCCCGAACACCCCACCGACGACGAGCAAATATTCTTCGCCACATCAGTATACGTGGCTCGGTTCTATGCACGGGGATTAGCATCGCCGCAACCGTCCCATGCCGCCCCGACTCCCCGCGCTACATCCACCCTCGCCCCCAAAGCCGAGAGTTCCATCCAAGCGGCCATGCACGCGGAGCTAAGGGCCATCAGGGAGGAACGGGATAGGCTCCGTTGCGAGCTTGTTGACTCCCGTGCAGAGGTCGCGGACTACAGGGAGCTTCAGACACAGCTGACTCGAGCACGCGCCCGGGTCGCACACTTAGATCGGGAGATGGCCAGCTTGAGCACGGAGTTGGATCGAGTGCATAAAAGGGCGCGCAACCTTGCCCACCCCTAGGATTAGCGGACGCGCCCATTTTTGCCCTCGCTCGGACCTACGCCGCTTTCAAGCGGCCACCGGGCGCAAAGGGATGTCGGATTTACGTTTATGTTCCTTTCTTTTCCTCCGTATGTTCTATTTTGTAAAATTCTGGAACTTGAAGCTAATCAATGTAATGACATTAGTATTTTGAAAGCTCATGCATCTCATACATCTTGTCATTTTACTTATCCCATACATACTGTTTAAGATGTTGACGTTTGCCCTTACACATTCTTGGAATCTAGGTGATCGCAACTGGCGTCGCACTGCTACCCGACTCGTTAGCGTCTCAGGATGGCGGAAGGGGATCACGTCGATATTCCCTAAGAGGTCAACCCTCGGTCCCGACTCTCTCTCCACCACCGCAAACGCACGCTCCACCGCCTCTCACTCCTGCAGGCGTACTCCCGGTGTACTCCGGCGC
The DNA here is from genome assembly GCF_007655135.1 of Punica granatum. Classification (NCBI taxonomy): domain Eukaryota; kingdom Viridiplantae; phylum Streptophyta; class Magnoliopsida; order Myrtales; family Lythraceae; genus Punica; species Punica granatum. The sequence goes on from NC_045128.1 coordinate 20,588,941, forward strand.
TCTTCCAACACATCTCCCGCCCCCAGCGTCTTTGGGGGCGCCTTCGCCACCGGCCTCACCAACTTCCGCCGCCACCAATGACCAAGCCCGCATAGCGACTCTCGAGGGCACGGTCAATCAAATGGCAACTAACATGGCGGAGCTACTCGCCCTGCTCAGAGGACCTAACCGGGCCTCCTCGAGTTCCACACCCCCGCCGGGACCGGGGCCAACAGTCGATCCAACCCCGTGGGCTCCACCGACCCAAGCCCCGGAGAACGTTGAGGCTCCCGCACCGCCAACGCTATATACGTCCACGGTACACCCCTTCACCAGTCAACTTCCGCCGCCGCCGGCCCCTTCGGTATTCCCTCTTCCACCAGCTACCTTCCTATCCTCGGAGCACATCCTGTATGCACCTCCACCTGTTTCCATACCGGCTCCGGCTATGATCTACACAGCGCCTCCGCCGACGGTTTTCCCGGCAACCACCGCACCTGCTCCAACTCATCCTCAAGCCACGGAGCTTCCTCCCTATCCGACTCTGCAGCCTCACGCCGGCCTCTCCTACCAGGCACCGCCCCCCATAAACACCACCTTCCACGAATCGGGCACGCCGACTCATGCCGCCCAGTTCGCCTCCCCAACGCATTTCTTCCCCGAGGTCGACGCCGAACAGGAGAGAAGGCTCAAAAGGATGGAAGAAACGATAAGGGCCTTACAAGCAGGTGATGCTCGTCTTGACGCGCATCATGGCGACTGTAGCCTATTCCCGGACATGCGGCTACCCCCGAAGTTCAAAATCCCGGAATTCAAGAGTTACGAGGGCGCGACAGATCCGCGCCACCACCTCCGCCATTACCGAGGAAAGATGTTACAATATTGGGAATATGAGGAGTTTGTCATCCACTCTTTCCAAGATAGCCTGTCAGGGTCGGCCCTCGATTGGTTCATGTCACTGAAGGCCGAGGATATCCCGACGTGGGAGGATCTCTCCCGGAAGTTCATCGACCAATATCGATACTGCGCGGAGACGTCTCCTACTCTTCTAGAGCTGAGCACGAAAGAAATGGCGCGGGGCCAAAAGTTCGAGGAGTATGCCGCCAAGTGGCGTGCCCAAGCAGCGAAGCACATTCCCCCGATCAGCAAGGCGCAACAGATCCAATTGTTCCACTCCACACTGAGAGGAGTATACTATTCGCACTTATTGGCACACACTTCGTCGTTCTCCGACCTCATCGAGGCCGGAAAGAAATTGGATTTGGGCATCAAGCTCGGAAGAATGGAGGACCCCACCAGCAAAGGAGAGGAGTCGTCGAAGAAGGTCCCCGCGACATCATCGTCCTCAAGCGGGAGAAGGGGAAAGGAAATTTCAGTGAATACCGTCAACACCGCGCAACAGGCCCCTCAGCAATATTCGATGAACTACACGGCGGCACCTCCCGTAGCTCCCTCATACGCCCCGTAGGCACCTCAATATCGGCCTGAAGCCCCTACCCAATCAATCTACTATTCCGCACTGCTGCCTCCACCCCTACCTGCGGTGTCATCGCCCGTCGTCCACCATTATGCCCCTGCTCCATCCCAAGCCCCTCAATATCAACCTCCGGCTCCTAGGACTACTCAGCCGGCACAACGAGCCCCGCCCCCGCAAGGTCAACAGACCGGTGCAGCGCAACCACGGCCTCGCAAACAGTATCCGGCCCTGCCGGTCCCACTTTCCCACATCTACCGGCAAATTCGTGACAAGGTTGGGACAACGACGCCTAGCCCAAGCTTTGATCCCACCATCCAAGATCAGAGCAAGCGATGCGAGTACCACCAAGGGGCACCAGGACACACCATAGACAACTGCTGGAAGTTGAGGGAGAAGATCCAAGAGATGATAGATGCAAATGAGCTCGTGTTCAACGCTGTGAGGTCTCCGAACGTACAGGCTAATCCCCTCCCCGACCATGGACCGGCTCAGGGCGACTATATGAGAACCCGGCGACCACCGACAAAGGGAAGGCGCCCGTTACCCGAATAGGAGACAAGGCCTAGGACCCTGCCTACTCCGTCCAAGAAGGTGACAAAAGAGGAGGCCGAAGCCTTCATGAAAGTCATCAAAGCGAGCGAGTACAAGGTAGTGGAGCAGATGGCCAAATCTCCGGCCCATATCTCATTGCTCGCCCTCCTGCTCAACTCAAAACCTCACAGGGAGGCCCTCATACAGGTCCTGACGGCTGCGCAAGTTCCCAAAGGGACGCCCCCGAACCGGATAGAGGAAACCATCAACTCCATTTTCTCCAATACCATCTCGTTTTCGGACGATGAGCTCCCCTCCGAAGGATGCGCGCATTTCCGGGCACTGCACATCGTTTGCAAGTGCAACAACCATATTGTTGGCTGAGTCATGATCGACAACGGCTCCGCGCTCAACGTGTGCTCGGTGACCACTTTGAAGCAGATGAATGTGGATCTCAACCGCATCCGTCCTAGCAAAACAGCGGTCCGGGCCTTCGATGGTTCGAGGAGAGAGGTGAACGGTGAAATCGACCTACTCATGGATATCGGCCCATGCTCCTTCAGCGTCACATTCCAAGTGTTAGATATCCTGAATGCCTTCAGCCTACTACTTGGAAGGCCTTGGATCCACTCGGCCGGCGCCATTCCGTCCTCCCTACATCAGAAGGTGAAATTCATCGTCGAGGAGAAGATCATCACGGTCAAAGGGGAGGAGGATTACGCCATCTACAAGGAGACGGCGGTTCCTTACATCAGCGTCGGAGACGACGAAAACTTGCCCTTCCACTCCTTCGAGACCATCTCCGTTATTCGGGATTACGGAGAGGTCGGGCCGTCCCGCGCCGACCGCATGATAGGAAAGGTCCTTCTGCGCCACAACTACATTCTCGGCACCGGCCTTGGGTCGCGTGGACAAGGAATCAACCGCCCCATTGAAGTTGAGGCATACAAGCACAGGAGGGGACTCGGCTTTCGTCCCTCCTGCCATGAAATCGTTGAGGCCCGCCGGGGCAACCATCTCCACCGCCTCGCCACGCTATCACATTTCTTCCCAGGGCCTCCGCTCATCATCGGGAGCACCTCTGACGGCCCTTCCTCGGACTTTGACGACACGACCAACGCTTTGCCAACTGTGTATGCCGTCACCGAGGAGATTCCTTCAGGGGTTCACATCCACCCGGCGCAGGAAGACGAGGAGCTTAACAACTAGACCTCAGTCCTGTGCTATTCGGCTGTGATCGTCGATGTGTAAGATTTATCTATGTATGAGATATTTCCCGCGTGTCGGCGTAGCCGTAGGCCACACGACGGAAGAGGGAACTTTGTTATGGCTTCGTGATCCGTACTATCAATGAATTCCCTATATGCATTTTTTGAATCCTTGTCTATTCCACTCTCTCTTCCTTACTCTTTTGTTCATATCATTCTAAATTTCTCTAAGACGATTCTTTCAATTCTCCAGGCTCTACTCGAATCCAAATCTTCGACGCGTTGATTCGAACCCATCCGAAGAATGTCTCGGAGAGCCCGAACCCATATACTTCGGGGAAGGGCTCGACGAAGATAGTCTAGTGCCTGAGATAGAAGAGAGTTTGCTCCGCCTCGAGGACCGCCAACTCACCTCGCTCGAGCCAACAGAAGAGATCAATGTGGGTACTCAAGAGGAGCCCCGCATCCTAAAGATCGGTACAAGCCTCGACCCAACACAACGGGTCCAAATGATCGATTTCCTGACCAGGTATCAAGAAGTTTTTGCCTGGTCCTACGCCGACATGCCGGGGCTAGACCCGTCAATAGTAAAGCACTTTCTCCCGCTGGACACCGAGAAATTCCCTCCCAAACGGCAACAATTGCGACGGCAACGGGCAAGCCTCCTTCTCCGCATCAAGGAGGAGGTTGTCAAGCAGATCAACGCGGGCTTTCTCGAGGTCTGCAACTATTCCGAATGGGTGGCAAACATCGTGCCGGTGGAGCAGAAAGATGGAAGGGTTCGAGTCTGCATCGACTATCGGGGCCTCAATAAGGCCAGCCCCAAGGACAATTTTCCCTTGCCCCAAATCGACATACTAGTTGATAACACGGCGCGCTACTCTCAGTTTTCTTTCATGGACGGCTTCTCCGGATACAATCAAATTCGGATGGCCGAGGAAGACAAGATCAAGACGAAGTTCACCACCATGTAGGGAAACTTTTGTTATCGCGTCATGCCTTTCGGCCTTAAGAACGTCGGGGCAACGTATCAGAGGGCTATGGTCACGTTGTTCCACGACATGATGCACAAGGAAGTCGAGGTCTACGTCGACGACATGATTGCCAAGTCCAAAGAAGGAGAAGACCACCTCGTTAATCTGAAGCGTCTCTTCGACCGCTTAAAAGAGTACAAGCTTCGGCTTAATCCGGCAAAATGCACGTTCGGCGCTCGATCGGGAAAACTACTAGGATTCGTGGTCAGCGAGCGCGGCATCGAGGTAGATCCCGATAAAGTCAAGGCGATTAAGGAGCTTCCTCCGCCGTCCTCGGTCCGCGAAGTACGAGGCTTCCTAGGGCGATTGAATTACATCGCACGATTCATTACAAACCTGACAGACAAATGCCAACCACTCTTTCGCTTGCTCCGCAAGAACGCGGCGATCGAATGGGACGAAGAATGTCAAAAGGCCTTTGACACCATCAAGGCGTATTTGGTCCAACCACCGGTATTGGTCCCGCCTACACCAGGCCGACCCCTCGTACTTTACCTAACGGTGCGCCGCCAATCATTAGGATGCATGCTGGGACAGGAGGAGGAGTCCACACACACGGGGCGCGCGATCTACTATTTGAGCAAGAAGTTCACCGATGGAGAGTCCAATTATTCGGAAATCGAGAAGATGTGCTGCGCATTGGTGTGGGTCATGCAAAGGCTCCGACAATACACGCTTTATCACACGGTCCGCTTGCTGTCAAAGGCGGACCCCTTGAAATATTTACTCGACAGTCCCTCCTCCACGCGGAACCTCGCCAAATGGCGTTGTCAGTTGACGGAATATAACATCGAGTACGTGTCCCGTACTTTGGTCAAGGGGCAAGTGATCGCGGATCATCTGGCGGAATTCCCAATTGAAGACCACACACCGATTAATCCCGACTTCCCGGATGAAGGGATTCTCCAAGTAGACGACGAAGGAGAGAAATCGGGGTGGAAGATGTACTTTGACGGCGCCGTCAATTCCATGGGATCAGGTATCGGCGCAGTACTGATATCCCCGGACGGACACTATTACTCGGTAGCGGCAAAGATCGACTTCCCGTGCACCAATAATGTTGCCGAGTACGAGGCATGTATTCTTGGCCTACAAGCGGCGATTGATTTCTGGGTAAAAGAGCTCGAAGTATTCGGCGATTCTATGCTCACTATCTTCCAAACACTGGGGCAATGGAAGACAAAGGACGCAAAACTAGTGCCATATCACGAGTACCTCGAGAAGTTAACCGAGAATTTCGAGGACATCTCGTTCACCTATACCCCGCGCATGACAAATCAATTCGCGGACGCGCTCGCAACGCTCGCCTCCATGGTGAGCATCACGAAGGAAAACCTTATCGAGCCCCTCGAGATTGAGATAGCCGAAGGACCGGCACACTGCAACTCAATTGAGGCATCCGAGGCAAAGCCGTGGTACGAAGACACCTTCTACGAACCGGCCAATACCCCCCATTCGCCGACCGCCGTGATTAGAAGACTATCAGACGCCTCGCGATACATTACTTTTTGAGCGGCGAGATACTCTACCGCCGCTCCTTCGACTCCACACTCCTCCAGTGCATCGATGAACACGAATCGGGACGTCTCATGGAGGAAGTGCACGGGGGAAACTGTGGACCCCATATGAACGGTCTCATGCTCGCTAAGAAGATCATGCGCCTGGGCTATTATTGGTCCACCATGGAGACTGATTGTGTAAAGCATGTCAGACATTGCCACCGATGTCAGGTTTACGCCGATCAAATCAAAGCGCCGCCCAACGAATTACGCCCCATGACGGCACCATGGCCTTTTTCGATGTGGGGGATGGATGTGATTGGCCCAATCAACCCAAAGCGTATAACGGACACATGTTCATTTTGGTGGCGATCGATTACTTCACCAAATGGATCGAAGCCGTCACTCTTGCGTCAGTCACCGCAAAAGCCGTGGCCCGTTTTCTCAGACGCGACGTCATCGCCCGGTACGGGGTCCCTGCGACAATCATCACAGACAACGCCAAGAACCTGAACAACAAGGTCATCGATGAGCTCTGTGCACAATTCAAAATCCGACACCGCAACTCCACCCCGTACCGTCCCCAAATGAACGGTGCGGTGGAAGCGGCGAATAAGAACATCAAAAAGATCATCGAAAAAATGACGGTGAACTACAAGGATTGGCATGAGATGCTCCCCTATGCACTCTTGGCGTACCGTACATCCATACGGACCTCGACCGGGGCAACCCCGTACTCGCTAGTCTATGGCATGGAGGCCGTCCTCCCAATTGAAGTGGAGATCCCTTCCATGAGGATTCTCGCCGAGGCCGAACTTGAAGAGGCAGAATGGGCGAAGCAGCGATACGAACAGTTGAACTTCATTGACGAAAAGAGGCTGAAAGCGCTGTGCCACAGACAGTGCTATCAACAAAGAATGGCTCGAGCCTTCAACGCAAGAGTCCGCCATCGCGATTTCAACCCCGGCGACCTCGTTTTGAGGAAAGTCCTTCACGTCACGCCGGACTCTCGAGGGAAGTTCTCATACAATTACGACGGCCCCTTCGTCGTCAAAGAGGTTTTCTCCGGGGGTGTGGTCATTTTGAGCGACATGGACGGCACTGAAAACGCCCTTCCCGTCAATGTTGACGCCATTAAGAAGTATTATCCATAAGCACTTGTATATTCTTTATTCTCCGGGCTCCGTGCCCCTTTCATTGTAAGACATTTCTATTTCCGTGGACGAGCTCCAATTCCCACAACCTGTCCAATACCAAGATTTCTTGAGAGAAAAAAATAAATAAATTTTCCCGCTAGGTCGAAAACCTCTTCGAGGCGGCCTAGGCAAAAGCTAGGGAACGAGTGGCGCGACTTAAAATCCCGCGAAGGGGGGTCGTGGCAAAAGGAGAGCACAGATCACTTCCTCGCTAGGTCGAAAACCTCTCTGAGGCGGCCTAGGCAAAAGTTAGAGGACCCGAGGGGTACGATCCCACCCAAACATGGGGAATCGTAGCAAAAAGTGAGCATTCATATGAGAGAAATTAGATAAAATACCCCGCTAGGCCGTCACGCATCCCGCGGCCTAGGTAAAAGTTAGGGGACAATGTCGGCTCGACCACGAAAGAAAAGCGACACTTTCCCTGTGAAGCTACACCGAGTAGTGGTTCAGCGCTCTCTGACGCAAGCAAACTCTCTTCGACTCTCCAGGCTCGAGACCCGCTTCGAAATGGGGTCGAACCAGCATATCCTTGACTTGGAGGATCCCATAAGATTCCTCCTGTTACCTTTACACACATATTCCACGGGCTACCGGTTTCAAAAAAGAGCCATTCTTCGATAGGGACACAACCACCCTACAACGGTCACCGATACCAAATCCCCGACACATCTTTGCATAGATTCTTCTTATATGTACCCCGTCTCGTCGATTAAGCGCAACTGACATCCTTTGTAGGTTTCCCTGTCTCCGTGCATAGGTGTGATTATGAATCCCAAGGGGCATCTCCTTCCTGACGAACACGCGATTGGCTTGCGCGACAGATTGGGGATTCGAACCGAGTGGGAGGCATAACAGAGAATCCTCTTGGCCCTAACTCAAGGAAAAGACCGATAACAAGCTCGACTTGGAATGGGACAATCTGCCTCTGCCGACGTCCCCGACATACCGACTAGCATCCATCTCCACCTATACCTTTCCTTACACTCTATCCACTTTATTGCTTTCAGGACTTCGCGTCCCCGGACTTTGAGTCCGGTTACTGCTTTCCGGACTCCGCGTCCACTTTACTGCTTTCAGGACTTCGCGTCCCCGAACTTTGCGTCCGGTTACTGCTTTCCGGACTCCGCGTCCACTTTACTGCTTTCAGGACTTCGCGTCCCCGGACTTTGCGTCCGATTACTGCTTTCCGGACTCCGCGTCCACTTTACTGCTTTCAGGACTTCGCGTCCCCGGACTTTGCGTCCGGTTACTGCTTTCCGGACTCCGCGTCCACTTTACTGCTTTCAGGACTTCGCGTCCTCGGACTTTGCGTCCGGTTACTGCTTTCCGGACTCTGCGTCCACTTTATTGCTTTCAGGACTTCGCGTCCCCGGACTTTGCGTCCGGTTACTGCTTTCCGGACTCCGCGTCCACTTTATTACTTTCAGGACTTCGCGTCCCCGGACTTTGCGTCCGGTTACTGCTTTCCGGACTTCGTGTCCACATTTACTGCTTTCCGGACCTCTCGTCCATTTTACTACTTTCTGCGGGCTTCGGCCCTTCACCTACCACTTCACATTCCCCAAATCCTGCTCATGCCACTATCTCATGACAGGGGAAGGGCGAGCTACCACAGAGAACGACGATAGAAGCGGCCGCCGGGACCAAAAGGGTGCCTCTCATGGTCTTTGGCTACATCCTCTAACCGAGCATGCAACCAAAGAGGGGCAAGCTGTCAGCACCCCATTTTGGCCCACCGGCTTCCCACACGAGGATTTCCTACCAAGGCCCGGGACACTATTCATCACCCGGCAGTCAGAGGCGAATAGGCAGGCACGGGGTCATGAACAATGGGAGAAGAGGTAGGTCACTAAGAAAAGTGGAGGAAAGCCATCAGAAGAGCGAACGAACAAGGAATCCCCAAAACGATGGGCTGGCACTATGGCACTATTCATCATCGAGTCACCGAAGCACCGAAAGGTGCCCAATATGGGACTCCAAAAATCCCTTTCAGTGCCAAAGTGACCAACGACACATCCGAGCGCGCTCCGGAGACATCCTGGTTAGGCCGGGACACCCCGATGTCCCACGGACGCCTTTTATAGCAGAGCTCTCGGGGCCCGCTCCACTGACAAGCAGACGGCCCCTCTAAACGGGCCTACAGGCACCCAGGGACCACTAAGGTTGAGGAACAAGCTTCAGATGACCTTCCGGAACTCAACTCGGTTTCCCGAGGGACGTTTCAATGGTCACGAACGTCTCCCGGCGAGCCTTCGGGGCACTTCCACGGAAAACAGAGATCACAACGACCTCCGAGCACCTCACAATGATCCCCGAGCACCTCAAGATATTCAGGGAACACTGAGAAAATCCCGGTCACAAGTCCCTAGGTCTTCCCAGGCCTACGGTCTTCGTCCGAGGGCGACGAGCCAACGATCCCCCACGGGGCAAAAGGATCGCCAAAACGAATGTTAGGATGCACAAAAAGCAATCGAGGACCGAGGGACACTAAACTCCGCTCCGAATGCCCAAACAGGGCAAAACCGACTCTCGAGGCGCCGAGTCGCCCGTACGTTCGCTCACACGACACATGACGATATTAGGCTCATTCAAATCCTTGTCGTTCAAGCATTCCAAATCTACAAATTAATTGGACATCGGAGGTTGGGTGCGAGCTCAATCAAGTTTCAAGCATTTTTCGGCTTTTCTCTCAATTGAACGGGACCCACAGCTCAGCCAAGCCGAGCCATCAAGCCACGGCTCAACCCCAAGCCACGGCTCGCCCACAACCAGCCACGGCTCCGACGTGACAGCCCCAAGCCGTGGCTGGATCCTTCATGGCCGGCGGCTCCAAGCTCCAAGAGCTTCCCTCCACCACCCATTTCAAATCCCTCTTACACACTTACATCCATCCATCAACTCCCATCACACCCATCACTCTCCTTCCCTTTCCCTACACTCTACATGACATTTTCCCTTCCCTAATCTTCCCTCCAATTTCGGCAGCCCCCCTAACCCATTTTCGGCAGCCCCTTTAGCCCATTAAACCGCAATTAACTTCCCCAAAGCAAGTCATTAGCATAGCCTATAAGTTCCCTTTCCTCATTAGACCTAATCACTTCTTCATTTCTCACTCTCTCTCAAGCCAATCTCTCTCAAGAAACCTCTCAAACTCCAGCCCTCCCCCTCAATCCGTTCAGCCCGTGCCAAGGCCGAAACCGGCCAAAATCGCCGAAAAACCACCCGGTATTTCGGTAACCACCCAACTCGACTTAAGCCAAAAATCATCAAACTCCCTAACCTACATATTTTCCACCCCTTAAGTCCATTTCCAGGCTTAGATTTTCGATTTGAGGCCTCCAACACCCCGTTCCAGCCGCAAGAGCATTCGGATCCCGAGACCTCCCCTAACCGCGCACACCGAGCAAGCCACGTGCCATTTCTTCCCACGACTTCGGCGAGTCGTGCCATCACGTTCCAAGGGTTCCTCACAACCCTCACCCTCCCCCGTGAAGAGGTGGTCACGGTCCGAGGGCCGATCAACCGTGCACAACCTCCGTTCTACCCGTCCCTCCTTTACCGGGTCCACTGATTTTTTACCGAGTTTGTCTCACCATTTCCGGCTTGTTCAGGGTTTGGCACGATCGGGACAGTTCATGCACATCTAGATCTGCCTCTTAGGAGTCCAACGAACCAGGTCTTGCACCGTGCCGTGACCGGAGTGAGCGTGCCGAGCCATTTTCCCGAGACTGCCGCGGCTGTGCCTCGCCCGGGTCACTCACTGTCCGTAGCTTCCATCCGAGTCTAGCGACTCCCACGGCCGCTTCCCCGACTCTTCTCCTCGTGCAACGAGGCTAGGTAACATCCCCTACAACTTAGATAAACTAGGATCCTCGATTCTTGCTCGTATGAATGTTCACACGTGCTAAAGGTGCCGAATGCTTGAAAGTTCACGTCTTCCTTCAGATCCATGCTTTCCATGCATTTTCATGCACGCACGTCCATTATGTCCCACTCATATATCCATATAATGTCTATGGCATGGCGGGAAAGGACTAGGATTGAGGTAGAGGAGATGATCAAGCCACGGTTAGACCATGGGACCCCACGGTCTACGTCCCAAAGGGGGGACCCGTGGGCCCTCTTGGTCTTTCCGAGGCTTGATCGGCCTCCCTCCCCCCGAAACTTGTTGGCCCCCGTGTTATTACCGTTGAATGTTGCATGAGATGTATTAACATGGCGAGAAAGGACTCGGATCGGAGTCGGAGAGCCCACCTTGACCCATGTGAGCCATGGGAATTCGCGGCTGCCCTTGAAGGATGCGGCCGAGAGCTCCCTTGGACCACACGGGTCCGAGGTGGCCTCTTTGGCTCCGAAGTGGGTCGATTCCCGCATTTTATTTATTTATTTTCTTTATCGTATGAATCGACGCCGTTTTTATTGATTCCTTTATATTACATGTTATATGTGTTTGTTCGTTGTTTGATTGCGCCTAAAGATCTTGACGGCGTCGGTTTCTTTCATTTTATTGAAATATATGTTGTCCTTGTGTTTAAATGTATTATGCATGCAAGACATAATCGGAATCGTTCCTCGGAATTGATTGTATTCACGTTTTTATATTGTTGCCAATGGCCACGTGATAATTAAATGATAAGTGCATCGGTCTTGGATAATTTCCCATCAAAACCACAATAATTATATGAAATCACCACCACTGAATAATTCCACAAACAGGAGAATGGGGCGCGTCATTCGGTTAATTAAATCATTCGGACTAAATAATTGGGTAAATTGGTTATTAATTTGTAAACGCATCGATGATTCACGGAACGGTGAGAATGCCCTTTTCTTCATTAAAAAAATTCACAATTTCAAAATACCGAGTTGTGCAACACGAATCGAAGGGATGTCTGAGGAGTACTCGCGGGTCATGACTCGGGTCCGGGCCCAATTTGAGGCGGCCCGAGTCGGGGCACGAGAGTCCTTCTTAGACTCCTTCGTGTGACGCGATCTCCAATTTATACACGAACATTGCAATTTTACTATCCAAGGGCATAATCGTCATTCCGTGATTCACCGATACCCTAGGCGATAGGGGGTCGGAAACATCTAGAGCTATGAATGAAAAAGGGCAACCCGTTCGGGTGCGAGTTTCATTCGCATGGCTCATTTCGTTCGTTTTCGGTGTTTATTTCTTCCTATCGTAGATTCGGTGGGGGGGGTATTTTATTTCAGTTACAAAACACGAACAACCGGATTAATCATACATTCGGCCTAATCAAACACTAGATAATGGATAGGCGGAATGATAGAATCCCATCTAGAGTCAAAACACGAGTTTGGCTAATTCGGTGAAGCCGCAGTGTCACCTCACTGAATAAGAGTCTTAAAACAAACACACACATGTAATTGGCTTAGAACCATATCCTAATCCACCTTCTATGTTTGCCTAGGTTAGATACATTGTTTGCTAACCAACCCCGATTAATAACTGATCAAATCCCGTACATTCGGCCTAATACACAACTTGTCTGTATTCACCGATACTTATCTGTTGTTGTCTATATTTCATCAGTTTTATCAGTTTTCTTCTGTTTTATTCTTGCTTTTTGCTGATTTGTCGCGATTCGGGCCCGGGCCCATAGGTTACGTGCTACACAGGGTCCAATGCCCCAAACCACCGAACACGAGGTCCAACGCCTCCTAATTCACTGAGCGCGTGCAACCCGAGTGCGGAATGGGATCTAGCCTCGATTCACCGTTACACTCCGAACACGGCCTATGTGGAAGGCAATTTGGATTGGGCGTGTGAAACGGATCTAGATATCACCCGGGAGCTCGATCGGCCCAACGGTTACAGAGGGAATCAACCGATTCTCCTGCAAACCTTGGATCGATCGGACCCGACCCTCGACTCCTTGAGCCCGCGTTGCCTTAATTCATTTGTCGGTTATTCAAAATACACGGTGAGCCGGAGCGGAATAGTGGCCCAATGCAAACCGATCGGGATCCATTTACTTATTCGGTTATACTTTGTAATTGTTCGAGAGAACATTGTGAGGATTCTATTTGTATGTTCATTCATCTCCTTGTAAGGATCCCCGATCGGTGAGCGAGAGGTCCGAGTATTGGATCGGTTAAGTTGGTCTATCGCCACCAAAGGGTGAGTAAGCTTGGATACTCGTGGTTTTGGTTCACGCAGGGAATCGACTATCACGGTTCGATGAACTGTAACGCTAAGATAGTGAACCGACTCCTCGATGCACAAGCCTACTCATCTTTCGGACTCTTGGCCCAACTTGATCAATTCATCGAATTTATAGTGTCAAAACAGGCGAGTCGAGCGCAACTCTAAATCACACGGTAAATAAACAAAATGGCAAACCTAGAAAGCTAGAGTACCGAAAGGGCGTGTGGGATATAGACCCGCACGTAATAGAACCCCCAAATTCGGAATTTCCAGTTCCGTATGACCATTGCCTTAGCATTTAGGTGTACCCCGTACCCCTAGACCCGGGTAACTTGCCGGTCCTCGACCTTCGGGTCGTAAAATGGCAAGTGGCGACTCCTTCTCACGTGCGTCCGTCGCGCGTCCCCGAGAAGGTGGACACTCCCAAGCCGCGTTTGCTTAGGCGCGCGCATGCGTGCCTCGACGAGATGAAATTCAGGTGCGCACAGGTACACAACTCCCTCCATATCCAAAGAGGGATGAAAAGATTGTCAAGGGAGATGGCAAAGCGAATCACTCTGACCAAAATGGGGTTCTTCTTTATGTCTTTGGCCGAACCCTCTATCCGAGCATCCAGCCAAAGAGGGGCAAGCTGTCAGCACCCCATTTTGGTCCATCAAGCAGACAAGGCTCATCGAGAACGTACAATGCTATGACTCGAGTGTGGATACAGAAAAACGGCTCAACAGAGCGAAAAATCACTATTCAACCTCAAGTCGGCGAAATCGGGCAAATGACACATACACCTGACAGAAGGGCCCCAGGGGTCAGCAAGCAACAACAAAGTGACTAGAGAGCTCAACAATGTCCAAAACCGGCATTTTCAGTATATCACACGGACGGTACTATTTTCCGATAGTTCGCTTGATCGTCGGAAGATAGCCAATATTGGACTCCAAAAATCCACTTCAATGCCAAACAGATGAAAAGTGTCCCCAAAGGCATTTTGCAAATCATCCGCTCTATACAGAACAACTTTTCAGTGGAAGTCCAAAAATGCCGGTTTCCTAGAGAAAAATTAATTCCAAATATCAAACGCGGCCATGCCCCACCAGCATACAGAGTATGAACAATGCTTCAGATTGTCTCTTGGAAGTCACACAGACACTTCAAATGACTTCCGAACGGCAAAACAAGCATACCCTTCTTCGGAAGAGCATAGCCGGAGAATGGTCTGATGGAATTACGGCAAACGAAGTTCATACCGCATTGCCCTGAAAACTCTAGCAGACATTCACAATTGGGAAAAACAGACAGCAAAATCCATTTCAGTTTCCCGAGTAACCTTCGAGGAGCGGAAATGGCCATTTTCAATGGAAATGCATATCCGGAGGTCCTTTTTACTGAAACTTGACGCCGGGTGTCTATCCTACACCATGCTAGCCTTCTCAGGGCTCAACGTGGAATTGTCGGAATAAATCACACGACTCATCTAGACCTCTCGAGCAATGCTTTAGAGGTCTCAGATACCCTTTTCAAGTCCTTGGAGGTCTGATCTCGATAAACAGAAATTACAGTAATCTCCGGAGTGCCCAAGCAACTCAGAAATCATTCTGAGAAATCTAGTTTCAGCCTCCTAGGACGTCTCCGGCCCCACGTTAGCATTACCGGCTTAAGGGACAATTGTTCACGTTGTCTGACAATTTATGTCAAAATGATCAACGTGAGATGTAGACACAAGATATGCTGTCAGAAGCGGACAACTTCGCCTTGGTCACTTGCAATGAGCAAAACCGGCTTCCGAGCCTCACACACATCCGGCACATTTCTCCAAGAAAAATGTCAATCTCGGGCTCATTAACTCCGTTTTCTCGCGTATATCGACAATTCGATGTTCAATTCGAACCACGAACTTCGAATGAGCGACCAATCGAGACCCGAGCTTTCTCCCGGTTTCTCCTCACGAGCCGTGGGGTCCACGGGCTGCCCAAGAGCAATCACCCCTTTGCCCCCAAACAATTCGGCCTTATCCTCTTGCTCTCTTGCACTCTTTGCCTTCAAAATATCTAGCTTTGTCCTTCTTGCACTCAACCATCACCATCCATGCATTCAATGCATTTGGCTCATCTTCATGAAGAATGCATGGAGGAGATTCATCCTTATCTTGCTTAGAAAATTCGGATCCCCATAAGCATGCCCTTAATTAAGCTTTTTCACACTTAATTGCACTTAAGCATAGCCTATATATACTTTCCAAGTCATTAAATTAATCATTCACCTTCAAGAACTCTCTCTCTAGCATTTCTCACTCAAACAAATGCTCTCAACCTCCCAAGAACTTCAGCAAAATCGCAGCAAGCAAGAACCACCCAAAAACCAAGCAAAACACTAAAGACTTAAGTCGGAATCCATCCCGACTTAAATCCAAACTTCACCAAACTTCATATCCCACATGTTTTGGACCCCCTCTATCCATTTCCGAGCTTAAATTTCAAGTTTGAAACCTCTAAGTTAGAGAATCAGCTCAGTACATAATGGAGCACAGTTTTGGCCCAGCCGGGTCAAAACTTCCAGCCATTTTTTCTCACCTTTTCGAGTCGGTCTGAACTTTTAAAACCCATCAAACACCTCCGGGGGTTCGTTAGGAGTCGGGAGCCACTGACCTTGCTCAAAAATTCCATCGGAATCCACCGTTATGAATTCCGACCCGAAAACTGCTCAGTTGGGCCGGCGTTTCTGACTGTCTGTTCGGTTTTCTTACAGATCGGGTCGATCCGTGACCCTTTTCGAAGAACGACCACTTCTACCACCTCCAGGGGTCAGTTAGGAGTCAGGAGACGTTGGCCTTGCTCAACATTTCCATCGGAATCCATCGTTATTTATTCCGACCCGAAAACTGCCCAATCGGGCCAGTTTCCAGACGTGCTCTGTTTTGGGTGATTTTTGCAGGACTGTACGGGTCGACTCGACAACTCTGGGAACAAACGACCACCACGGTCACCTAGAGGGGTCCCTTTGCTACCCAAGACCACCGACCTTGCCTCAAAATTCCATCAGGAGCCTCCGTGGCGACGTCCGACCCGACTTGTGCCAGTCGGGTCTGTCCACCCTTCCAGTCGGGTCTGTTGCTACCATTCGGGTCTGTTCAAGCCAAAACAGCCCAAACCCGACCCACCAATGGTCCAACCCGACTCTTGAAGGTCCCATCCCGCATCTCGAGACTAGGTATGACCATTCCCGAATTAGAGGAGCTAGGACTTCTACATTCTTGTTGCGTTTATGGAGTTATAGGGGGTTTTATGTATGTTTATCTTCAAGTTTTAATCTTTATGCATTTTCCATGTTATATCATGCATATTTATCCTTGATTTATATGCTAGCATGTCGGGAAACCCTTGGATCATATTCGAGAAGAACATCCCGACCCGGGAAAGGCAAAGAGCTCACGGGTTTCCCTCCAAGGGAGGTGACCGAATGCTCTCTTGCTCCTTTCGGGCAAGGAACGATCTTCTTGACCCGATCCAAGTTCGATTCCCGAGTTTCATCGTATTTTCTCACGTGCATGAAGTCGGTATTGTTTTATCGATTCCTTAAATAACTTGTTTGTGCATGTTTGCATGTTCGAATGCGTTATTCAAATCATGGCAATACCGACTTTCGTTTAGTCGTGTCCTTTATCATGTTTGTTGTTTAAGCATGCGAGAAATGATTCGAAACGAGATGGGAAAACCTCGTGGAACCTCATTCGGGCCATGAGACCTCTCGGTTATCTCCAAGGAGAAGTAACCGAGAGCCTCTTAGACTCGTATGGGTTGTATGAGGCTTCCTCTTCCCGTTTTGAGTCCGTTCTCGGCTTTCGTGTAATTTGCAATTTACATTATTGTCGCAATATCGCATGAAAATGTCTTTTCAAAACAAATCATGCATGGATTCGGGTATCGATGACTCATTCGGGTTCATTCGGTTACGAGGGTAGTTTCGGTCATTGGACCAAATTATCCTCGATCCTTATGGAATTGTCTTGGTCGTCGAGTCGCGAATCATTTTCACAATTAATGCATTCGGCACAACCCTTAAGCATTAATTCCACAAACGGGTTAATCGGGACGTTCACATGATTAAACCCACTTCACACTGATAAAGTTTACATGAATTGGCCATTAACTGATAACTCGCGTCGATGAGTTGTCAAATGACATTGGTGCCCTGTTCAAACTTATCAATTTCAAAACTCGAAATGCGTGGTCAGATGTAGCATGGACGTCTGAAAAGGGCTTCTGTGTCTCAACTTAAGTTTTTACCTGATTCCAAGTAACTCAGGTCAGGATACAGAAGATCTTTTTAGATCACTTCCGGGCAGATCGACCGGTTCTTTGGCTTTTTCGGGGTTCTTGCACAACCCTGGATGATCCAAAGAATTGGTCGACACCGGCTACAGGCCGAGGTGGCCCGCACTGCGATGTTTTCCTCTTTTCTGAAAACAATTTTCAAATAAAGGGCAAAATCGTCTTTTCACAATTCAGCGACACCCTTAAGGTTAGCATGACAGAAACACTACAGTACGGGATAAGAACGGGCTACCTGTTCAGGTGCAGGTTCATCTGTATAGCCTTTTCTTATCTAACTGATGAGTTTCTATCATCCTAACATAGACTCGGGTAACTAGAACGGTTATCTCTGTCAGAAAACATGCAAAATGCTAATTAACCTTTCACTCAACCTAACCAAACACTAGATAATGGTTAGGAGGAATTTTAGATTCCAAATCTAGAGTCAAAACACGAGTTTGGCTAATTCAGTGGAAATTCAGTGTCACAATACAGAACTGTAAAAGCAATCCACACACATGAGATTTGACTCTCTTTGTCAAGTTCTCAAAACAAAACCGAATGCTAAAACATTGGCACGTGCTTGTTTGTCTAGGGTAGGATTTGCATGCCAAAATACCCCGGATTAACAACTTGTTAAAACACGTACACTCGATAATAACAAACACCTTGTCTGTTATTTACCTGCTGCGTGTTATCTTTCCGCACCTGTTTGCCATGCGGGTCGAGCTTGATCCCTAGGCCGAATAATATTAGGATTCAACGCCCTAATCATCTAGCACAGGGTTCAACACCCTAATCAACACTCACAGGGTCCAACGCCCTATTCAGTGAGAGCGTCTATTGAATTTCAGTTCTTCGGTCTTTTCCCTAAACTCACGGTGAGTTAGAGTGGAATAATAACCGAACGCGAAACGACTGGAGTTCGACCCTTTTGTAATTTGTATTTATTTTCTTCGAGAGCATTGTAAGGACTTTTATTTTGTACATTTGTTCTGTAAGAATTCTAGTAGGTGAGCTAACGGTCCGAGAGTCGAATTAATCGAATCGGTCTAATGCTTGCCCGGATACAAGTAAATCCAAGAACTCGCGGTTCTGGTTCACGCAGGGATTCAACCTCCATGGTTCGATGAACTGTAACGCAAGATTGTGAACCAACTCCTCGACATACGGGTTTACTTCTCTCTCGGCTTCTCAACCGACATCGTTTAGTTCACCGAATCTCCGGTGTCAAAACGTGCGAGCCGAGTTCAGCTTAATTCATGCGGTAAATCATAAAACATGCAAGCCTAACAAACCAGAGTACCGAAAGGGCATGCGGGATATAGGCCTGCAAGTAACATGAACCCCCGAACACGGACTTTCCGGTTTCACACAGACGCATGACCTTAACGACAAACTAGGTTTTCCATACCCCTAGACCCGGGTAACTTATCCGCCCTTGACCTTCGGGTCGTAAAATGATAAGTGGCGACTCCTTCTCTCACGCGTGTCCGTCACGCGTCCCCACGGGAAGGTGGACACTCCCAAACCGCGCGATCCAAAAGCGGGCATGCGGGCCCCGACGAGAGTCCACATTCGGGTCCGTACAACAGTCATCTAGATCTGCCCCTTAGGAGTCCAAGGAGCCCGACCTCGCACTGTGCCGTGACCGGAGCAAGCGTGCCGACCCATTTTCCTCGAGCTGCCGCGACCGCACCTCTCTCGGGTCACTCCACCCGTAGCTCCAAACCGAGTCTTGCGAATCTCAAGGCCGCTTCCCCGACTCTTTTCCTCTTGCAACGAGGCTAGGTAACATCCCTTTATAGCTTAGAGAAGCTAGGATCTTCGATTTTTACTTGTATGAAATGTTTATACGATCTTAGGAGTCGGAATGCATGAAAGTTGCCATTTTTCTTTCGGATTCGAGCTTCCCATGCAATCTCATGCATCGTTACGTGTCTTTACTTTCTTGGCTACGTCCGAACGTTGTATGAATGTGCATGCCATAGTGGGAACGACCCGTTTCGAGGTTGGAGAGCCCCTTGTGGTCCGTAAGGATCACGGAACTCACGGCCATGCCTCCTGAAGGGATGGCCGAGAGTCCCTTTGCCCCTCACGGACGCACGGGGAGCTCTTTTGCCCCGAAACTCGTTGCTCCCTACACCCTATTGTCTCTTACCGTGACTATGATATGTATACATGACGGAAAGGCTCGGGATCTTGGCGTGAGAGACCCAAAGGGGTCGGATGTGTCAAGGGAGACCCACGACCGTCCTCCTTGCAAGGGGGCCGAGGGGTTCCTTGATCCATCCGAAGCTTTGGAGCTCTTTGCTTCGTGATGCCGTGCGTTTCCCGCGGTTTATTTCCGAGTTTACCGTTAAATGATTCAATGCCGTCTTCGTTGATCCCTTGAACGTGCTATTTTGAGCGTCTCACATGCTTATTTGTGTAGATCGGGACCGCATTGGTGTTGATTTAATGAAACGCATGCTATTCTCGCGTGTATGTTACATGTTGTATGCAAGGGTCGGTTAAAATTGATACGGAAACTCATTGACACTCGTAGTGGGCCAAAAGGGCATTCGGTCGACTATCCTTAGGGGATGGCCGAAAGCTTTGAGACTCCCTTCGAGTGAGGATAGGTTTCTATTACCACTTTGAAACAGGCTTTTGGAATTATTTGTGGTTATATTCCCTTTTAGTTGATGAATGAATTCAAACTATGTATTAGGCATGTTAGATCCTGATAATTACCCCTCGGAGTCGTAACCATGATGCGGAACGATAATTATCGAAAAGTCTCACAAACGGGGAAACGGGACGTAACATTCGGTTAATTAAATCACTCGGACTAAACAATTGGGTAAAATGATTATTAATTCATAAACGCATCGATGGTTCACAGAATGGCGGGAATGCCCTTTTCCTTGAAAAGCCCACAATTTCAAAACACCAAGACGTGTAACACGAATAGAATCGACGTCTAGCGAGTACTCGCGCGCTTCGACTCGAGTCCAGGCCCGATTCGAGGGGGCTCGAGTCAGGACGCGCGAGTCCTCCCTAGACTTCTTCGTGTCACACGATCTTCAATTTGTACATGAACTTCACACATTTTATTATCCAAGGGCATAATCGTCATTCCGAGATCCACCGATATCCTAGGCGTTAGGGAGTTGGAAACACCTCGATCTATGAACGAAAAGGGCAACCTGTACGGGTACAAGTCTCATTTGCACGGCCCATTCCGTTCACTTTCGGTGTTTCTATCTTCCTATCGTAGATTCGGTGGTGGACATTTCATTTCAGTTACAAAACACGAAGAACCGGATTAATCGTGCACTCGACCTAAGCAAACATTAGATAATGGATAGGTGGAATATTAGATTCCAATCTAGAGTCAAAACACGAGTTTTGGTTAATTCGGTGAGACTGCAGTGACGCTTAACTGAATAAAAGCTCTAAAACGAGTACACACATGTAATTGGCTTAGAACCCTATTCTAGTCCACCATCTATGTTAGCCTAGGTTAGATACATTGTTTGCTAATCAACCCCGGTTAATAACTGATTAAATCACGTACATTCGACTTAATGCACCACTTGTCTGTATTCACTGATAATTGTCAGTTGTTGTCTGTATTGCATCAGTTTTATCAGTTTTCTTCTATTTTATCCTTGCCTATGATGATTTATTGCGGCTTGGGCCTGAGCCCATAGGTCACGTGTTGCACGGGGTCCAACGCCCCAAATCACCGAACACGAGGCCCAACCGTCACACTCCGAATACGGCCTATGTGGAAGGCAATTTGGATTGGGTGTGTGAAACGGGTTTAGATATCACCCGGGAGCCCGATCGGCCCATCGGTTACAGTGGGAATCAACTGGTTCACTTGCAAACCGTTGGATCGATCGGACCCGACCCCCGACTCTTTGAGCCCGCGTTGCCTTAATTTGTTTATCGGTTATTCAAAACACATGGTGAGCCGGAGCGGAATATTGGCCCAATGCAAACCGATCGGGATCCATTTACTTATTCAGTTACACTTTGTAATTATTCGAGAGAACATTGTGAGGATTTTATTTGTACATTCATTCAGTCATTTGTAAGGATCCCCGATCGGCAAGCGGGAGGTCCGAGTGTCGAACCGGTCAAGTCGGTCTATTATTACCAAGAGATGAGTAACCTCGAATACTCGCGGTTTCGGTTCGCGCAGGGAATCGACCATCGCGGTTCGATGAACTGTAACGCTAAGATAGTGAATCGATTCCTCGACGCACAAGCCTACTCACCTTTTGGATTCTTGGCCCAACTTGATCAATTCATCGACTTTGCGATGTCAAAACGGGCGAGTCAAATGCAACCCTAAATCACACGGTAAATAAACAAAATGGCAAGCCTAGCAAACTAGAGTACCGAAAGGGCGTGCGGGATATAGGCCCGCACGTAATAGAACCCCCTGAATTCGGAATTTTCGGTTCCGCATGACCATTGCCTTAGCATTTAGGTGTACCCCGTACCCCTAGACCCGGGTAACTTGCCGACCCTCGACCCTCGGGTCGTAAAATGGCAAGTGGCGACTCCTTCTCACGCGCGTCTGTCGCGCGTCCCCGAGAAGGTGGATACTCCCAAGCCGCGTTGCATAGGCTTCGCGCATGCGTGCCCCGACGAGATTAAATTCGGGTGCGCACAACAAGCACTACGATGCACAAAGGAGCAATCGGAGAACGGGGACGGTTAACTCCTCTCTGAATGCCCAAATGGGACAAAACCGGCTCTCGAGGCGCCGAGTCGTCCGAACATTCGTTCACATGATATATGGCGATATTAGGCTCATTCAAATCCTCTTCGTGCAAGCATTCCAAATATGTTAATTAATCGGACACCGGAGATCGGAAGCGCGTTCAATCAAGTCTCGAGCTTTTCCCGGCCTTTCTCTTAGTCGAATGGGACCCACAGCTCAGCCAAGCCAAGCCACCAAGCCGCGGCTCAAACCCAAGATCCCGGCTCAACCCCAAGCCGCGGCTTGGCCGCCCAAGCCTCGGCTAGATCCCTCCATGGCCGGCGACTCCAAGCCCCAAGAAGCCCCCTCCACCATAAATTTCAAATTCTTCTTACACCCATCACTTCCTATCACCTCTCCATCACCTCCCATCAACTTTCCTTTGCTTTCCCCTCACTCAACATGACTATTTCCCCTCCCTAATCCCCTTCTAGATTTCGGCAGCTCATGCTTAAGCCTCCAAACTGCAATTAACTTCACTCAACCGAACCATTAGAGCCCCTATAAGTTCCCTAGTATCATTAGACTTAATCACTTCTTCAAACTTCATTCTCTCTCAAGCCAATCTCTCTCTAAAAACCTCTCAAGCTCCAGCCCTTTCCCTCATTTCCGTTCAGCCCTTGCCAAGGCCGAACCGGCCAAAGTCACCAAAAAACCGTCCAGTATTCCGATAACCACCCGACCCGACTCAAACCAAAAATCACCAAACTCTCTAGCCTACATATTTCCCACCCCCTAAGTCCATTTCCGGGCTTAGTTTTTCAATTTGAAGCCTCCATCATCGTGTTTTGGCAGTACGAAGGGTCGGGTCCCAAGGACGCTAGCCGGGTGCAACCGCGCCTTAACGACGTGCCATTTCCTCCCACGACCTTGCCGAGTCGTGCCACCACGTTCAAAGGGTTCCTCACAACCCTCACCCTCACCCGTGAAGAGGTGGTCACGATCTGAGGGCCGATCAACCGTGCACAACCACCGTTCATCCGTTTCTCCTTTACCGAGTTCTTTACGTTTTTACCGAACTTTCTCTCACATTTTCAAGCTTGTCCAGGGCTTGGCACGTTCGGGACCACCCACGAACGTCCAGATCCGTCCCTTAGGAGTCCAACGAGCCTGATCTTGCATCGTGCCGTGGTCGGAGCTAGCGTGCCGACCCCGTTTTCCCCGAGCTGCAGCAGCTGCCACCTCTCGAGTCCCTCAACCCGTAGCTTCTAGTCGAGTCTCGCGACTCCCAAGACCGCTTCCTCGACTCTTTCCCTCGTGTATCGAGGCTAGGTAACATCCCTCTACGACTTAGAGAAGCTAGGATCCTCAATGTTTGTCGTTATGAAGTGTTAGATGTGATTCATGACCCGAAAGCATGAAAGTTACGTTTTTTTCTTTAGATCCGTGCGTCCCATGCAAGTCCATACATTGTCACATACTTTTTTTGCTTTGCTACGTCCGAACGTCGTATGAACATGCATGCCATAATGGGAGACGACTTATTTCGAGGTTGGAGAGCCCCTCGTGGTCCGTAGGGGTCACGAGAACTCATGGTCATGCCTCCCGAAGGGATGGCCGTGAGTCCCCTTACCCCTCACTGACGCACGGGGAGCTCTTTCGCCCCGAAACTCGTTGCTCCCTACACCTTTTTGTCTCTAACCGTGACCATAATATACATGCACGATGGGAAGACTCGGGATCTAGGCGTGAGAGACCCAAAAGGGGTCGGATGTGTCAAGGGAGGCTCACGGCCGTCCTCCTTGCAAGGGGACCGAGAGGTCCCTTGACCCACCCGAAGCCTTGGGGCTCTTAGCTCCGTGATGTCGTGCGTTTCCCGTGATTTACTTCCGAGTTTACCGTTAAACGAGTCGATGCCATTTTGTTGATTCCTTGAATATGGTGTTTTTGAGTGTCTCATACGTTATTTGTGCAAATTGGGGTCGTGTCGACGTCGGTTTAATGAAAGGGATATATTATTCGCACCTGTTGGCCCACATTTCCTCGTTCTCCGACCTCATCGAAGCCGGGAAAAAGCTTGACTTGGGGATCAAGCTCGGCAGGATGGAGGGCCCCAACGGTAAAGGAGAGGAATCCTCGAAGAAGGTCCCTGCCACGACATCGTCTTCCGGCGGAAGGAGAGGGAAGGAAGTTTCAGTGAACGCCGTCAATCCAACACAACCGACGCCCCAGCAATACTCGGTGAATTTCGCGACCTCACCAACTGCCGCTCCTGCCTACTTCCCCCCGCCTCCACAGCATCAGCACCAATCGGTCTATTACTCGGCTCCACCGGGCCCGTCGCCAATGGCCTCACAACCATTCGACCACCACTATGCAACCGCGCCGACGTCGCCCCGACCCCCGGTGTCAAGAGCTCCTCCACCGGCGCAGCAGAACCCTACCTCGCAAGGTCCACACCGACCCCGCAGGCAGTACACACCTCTGCCTGCCCCTCTTTCTCACATATATCGACAACTCCTGGCGGGCGATCAGATCCGACCAATATCCCCAGGCCCGAATTTTGACCCGTCCAATCAAGATCAATCTAAACGCTGCGAGTATGATCAAGGCGTGCCGGGGCACACTCTCGATAATTGTTGGAGGTTGCAAGACGAGATCCAAAAGAGGATTGACAACAACAGGCTCACCTTCAATGCCGTTAGGCCCCCAAATATGTAGGACAACCCCCTCCCGGACCAAAGGCCGAGTTCGGGGCCTTCCATCAACATGATCTCCATATGCGCCTCAGGGAGGGACGAGGACGCGCAAGACAACCCCCTTCCCTTCGTGATCGACTACACTCCCGACGAACCCACGGTTGGATTCGCAGGACGCATGGCCTCACCAGCTCCATTCGTCGTAGATATCCCCGCGCGAGAACCGTACGCAGACAGCAAGGTCCCCTGGACCTATGAAGGAAGTGTCGGGAGTGTCGAGCAGCAGTTTAGTGTCATGGGTATGACAAGTTCAGGGTGGGCGTACGAGAACCCGGTAGCCAAGGACAGTGCCTGCTGAAGTTAGGGCAGTGCCCGAAAGCTCGCCTTTCCCGTCCAAGAGGGTAACCGAAGAGGAAGCCGAAGCATTCATGAAGATCATAAAGGCGAGCGAGTACAAAGTGGTCGAGCAAATGGCCAAGTCCCCGGCCCACATCTCATTGCTTGCCCTCCTCCTCAACTCGGAACCTCACCGGTAGGCCCTCCTACGGGTGCTGACCGCGGCACAGATCCTGAAGGAAACACCCCCTGATAGGATAGAGGAGACCGTCGGTTCCATCTTCTCCAATACCATCTCGTTCTCGGACGACGAGCTCCCGTCCGAAGGCTGGTCACATTCGCGGGCATTGCATATTGTCTGCAAATGGAATAACTACATCATCGGCCGGGTCATGATCGATAACGGTTCCGCGCTTAACGTTTGCCCGGTAACCACCTTGAAGCAGATGAATGTGGACCTCAATCGAGTCCGCCCGAGCAAAACAGCGATTCGAGCCTTTGACGGCTCACGAAGGGAGGTAAACGGGGAGATTGATCTCCTCATAGACGTTGGCCCGTGCTCATTCAGCATCACGTTCCAAGTGCTCGACATCCCGAACGCGTTCAGCCTACTGCTCGGGAGGCCTTGGATCTACTCGGCCGGCGCCGTCTCCTCTTCTCTACACCAAAGGCTGAAATTTATCGTAGAGGAGAAGCTCATCATGGTGAAAGAAGAAGAGGACTACGCCATCTACAAGGAGACGGCCCGTGCTCGTTCAGCATCACATTCCAAGTGCTCGACATCCCGAACGCGTTCAGCCTACTGCTCGGGAGGCCTTGGATCTACTCGGCCGGCGCCGTCTCCTCTTCTCTACACCAAAGGCTGAAATTTATCGTAGAGGAGAAGCTCATCATGGTGAAAGAAGAAGAGGACTACGCCATCTACAAGGAGACGGCGGTGCCCTACATCAGCGTCAGCGATGATGAAAACCTCCCATTCCATTCGTTCGAAACCATCTCCGTCATCCGGGACTACGGAGAGATTGGACCATCCCACACCGACCACATGATAGGGAAGGTGCTTTTACGCAACAACTACGTCCCCGGCATCGTCCTCGGGGCACGCGAACAAGGGATCAGCCGCCCAATCGAAATTGAGGAATACAAGCACAGGAGGGGACTCGGCTTTCGCCCCTCCTGTCATGAAATCATCGAAGCCCGCAGGGGCTACCACCTCCACCGCCTCGCCGCACACTATGGGAGGCTCAACAGGGGCATTCCAGTCCCCCCCGTTATCTCGTTTCTTCCCCGGGCCCTCACACATCATCGGGGCTACCCTTGACGGCCCTTCCTCGGACTCCGACGACACTCCTGTCGCTCCGTCAGCCGTGTACACCGTCACCGAGGAGATTCCTTTAGGGGTTCACATCCGCTTGGCGTAGGAAAATGAGGAGCTTGACAACTGGACCTCAGTCCCGCGCTGCTCGGCTGTGATTGCCGATGTGTAAGGCTTATCTATGTATAAGATGTTCCCCGCGTGTCGGCATAGCCATGCGCCGCACGACGGGAGAGGGGTTTCTATTATGGCTTCATGTTCACATTATCAATGAAATCTCTACATGCATCTTTTGAACTCCCATGCGTTTCATCTCCTTTTTCCTATTCTTTACTTCGCAGCGCTCTAAATTTTCTAAGACGATTCTCTCGAATTTCCAGGCTCCACTCGAATCCAAATCCCCGACACTTCGAATCGAGCCCATTCCAAGAGCACCTCGGTGAGCCCCAACCCGTATACTTTGGGGAAGGGCTTCCCAAGGACAGTCAAGTGCCTGAGATAGGAGAGAGTTTGCGTCGCCTCGAGGACCACCAAATCACCTCGGTCGAGCCGACAGAGGAGATTAACGTGGGCACCGAAGAAGAATCGCGTACCTTGAAAATCGGGACAGCCCTCGACCTCGCGCAACGAGCCCGGATGATTGATTTCTTAAGGGAATACCAAGAGGTCTTCGCCTGGTCCTATGCCGATATGCCCGGCTTAGACCCCTCGATAGTCGAGCACTTCCTTCCACTCGACACTGAGAAATTCCCGCCCAAGCGCCAACAGTTACGGCGACAACGGGCTAGTCTTCTCCTCCGCATCAAAGAACGTCAAACAGATCAACGCAGGGTTCCTCGAAGTCTGCAACTATTCCGAGTGGGCGGCGAACATTGTGCCGATGGAAAAGAAGGATGGAAGGGTCCGAGTCTGCGTCGACTACCGGGACCTCAACAAAGCTAGCCCTAAGGACAATTTCCCCTTGCCGCACATCGACGTCCTAGTCGACAATACAGCACGCCACGCCCAATTCTCTTTCATGGACGGCTTCTCCGAATAGAATCAAATTCGGATGGCCGAAAAGGACAAACTCAAGACGACGTTCACTACGATGTGGGGAACTTTTTGCTACCGCGTTATGCCTTTCGGCCTCAAGAACACAGGGGCCACTTATCAGAGGGCTATGGTCACCTTGTTCTGCGACATGATGCACAAAGAGGTCGAGGTGTATGTCGACGATATGATCGCCAAGTCCAAAGAGGGAGAAGACCACCTTGTCAACCTGAAGCGCCTTTTCGATCGCTTAAAAGAATACAAGCTCCGGCTTAATCCGGCAAAATGCACATTTGGTGCTCGATCAGGAAAGCTGCTAGGATTCGTGGTCAGCGAGCGCGGCATCGAAGTGGATCCGGACAAAGTCAAGGCAATCAAAGAGCTTCCTCCGCCGTCAACGGTTCGAGAGGTACGCGGCTTCTTGGGGCGGCTGAACTACATTGCGCGCTTCATTGCAAACCTGACGGATAAGTGTCAACCGCTCTTTCGCTTGCTCCGCAAGAATGCAGCGATGGAGTGGGACCACGAGTGTCAGAAGGCCTTCGACACCATCCAGGCCTACCTAATTCAGCCGCCGATATTGGTACCTCTCGTGCCAAATCGGCCCCTCATTCTATACCTCACGGTGCGCCGGCAATCCTTGGGGTGCATGCTAGGGCAAGAAGACGAGTCGACCCGCACGGAAAGGGCGATATATTACTTGAGCAAGAAGTTCACCGAAGGGGAATCCAATTATCCGGAGTTTGAGAAAATGTGTTGCGCGTTACTGTGGGTCATGCAGAGGCTCCGACAGTAGACGCTCTATCACACGATCTGCTTGCTGTCAAAAGCGGACCTCCTACGATATTTGCTCGATAGCCCCTCCTCCATGAGGAACATCGCAAAATGGCGCTGCCAATTGACGGAATACGACATCGAGTACGTGCCCCGCACGTCTGTCAAGGGGCAAGCGATTGCCGACTACCTAGCAGAGTTCCCGATGGACGACGAAACGCCGATTAACACAGACTTCCCGGATGAAGGGATCCTCCAAGTAGATGAAGAGAAAGAGGAGCCAACATGGAAGATGTACTTCGACGGAGCTGTCAATTCCGTAGGATCAGGAGTTGGGGCAGTCTTGATATCCCGGACGGGCGTCATTATCCGGTCGCTGCGAAGGTGGGTTTCTCCTGTACCAATAATGTGGCCGAGTACGAGGCGTGCATCCTCGGTTTGCAAGCGGCGATCGATTTCAAAGTGAAGGAGTTAGAGGTATTCGGCGACTCCATGCTCACGATCTTCCAAACACTGGGGCAATAGAAGACAAAGGACGCGAAGTTAGTCCCGTACCATGAGTACCTTGAGGAATTGGCGAAGAGTTTTGAGAAAATCTCATTCACCTACACTCCACGCACGAAGAATCAGTTCGCAGATGCACTTGCAACACTTGCGTCCATGGCAAGCATCTCAGAGGGGAACATCATCGAACCTCTCGAAATCGAAGTGGCCAAAGGCCCGGCCCACTGCAACGCGATTGAAGCGTCCGAAGCGAAGCCGTGGTACGAAGACATTAGGAACTTCCTACAAACGGGCCAATATCCCCCGTTCGCCGATCGCCGCGATCGAAAGACGCTTAGACGCCTCGCGATGCACTACTTTCTGAGCAGCGAGATACTGTACCGCTGTTCCTTTGATTCCACGCTCCTCGGTGCATCGACGAACACGAATCGCGACGTCTTATGGAGGAAGTGCACGGAGGAAATTGTGGACCCCATATGAATGGCCTCATGCTCGCTAAAAAGATTATGCGCTTAGGCTATTATTGGTCCACCATAGAGACTGATTGTGTAAAGCATGTCCGGCATTGCCACTAATGCCAAGTTTACGCCAATCAGATTAAGGCGCCGCCCAATGAACTACTCCCTATAACAGCCCCGTGGCCTTTCTCAATGTGGGGGATGGACGTGATTGGCCCGATCAACCCCAAAGCGTCTAACGGACATATGTTTATCTTGGTGGCAATTGATTACTTCACCAAATGGATCGAGGCTATCACTCTCGCGTTGGTCACTGCAAAAGCCGTGGCCCGTTTTCTCAGACGTGACGTCATTGCCCGGTACGGGGTCCCTATGACGATCATCACGGACAACGCCGAGAACCTGAACAACAAGGTTATCGACGAGCTCTGTGCACAATTCAAAATTCGACACCGCAACTCCACCCCATATCGTCCCCAAATGAACGTTGCGGTGGAGGCGGCAAATAAGAACATCAAGAAGATCATAGAAAAAATGACGGTTAACTACAAAGATTGGCACGAGATGCTCCCCTATGCACTCTTGGCGACCGAACATCCATACGGACTTTAAACGGGGCAACCCCGTACTCCCTGGTTTGTGGCATGGAGGCAGTCCTCCCAATTGAGGTCGAGATCCCTTCCATGAGGATCCTTGCCGAGGCCGAACTTGCAGAGGCGGAGTGGGCGAAACAACAATACGAACAGTTAAACCTCGTCGACGAGAAAAGGCTGAAGGCACTATACCACGGACAGTGCTACCAACAGAGGATGGCTCGAGCATTCAACGCCAAGGTCCATCATCGAGAGTTCAATCCCGGTGACCTTGTCTTGAGAAAGGTCTTACATGTCGCACCCGATTCTCGAGGGAAGTTCTCGTACAAATACGACGGTCCCTTCGTCGTCAAAGAGACTTTCTTCGGGGGAGCAGTCATTTTGAGCGATATGGATGGCACCGAAAATGCACTTCCCGTCAACGCTGACGCCATCAGGAAGTATTATCCGTGACGACTTGTGTTTACTTTTCGTTTGCCGGGCCTCGCGCCCGTTTCATTGTAAGACATTTCCGTTCACATGCACGAGTGCCAACTCCCGCCATTTGTCCAATGTAAAACCTTCTTGAGAGAAAAAAATAAATCTCTCGCTAGGTCGAAAACCTCCTCTAGGCGGCCTAGGCAAAAGCTAGGGACCGAGTGGCATGACTTAAAATCCCGCAAAGGGGAGTCGTGGCAAAAGGAGAGCACAAATCAATTCCTTGCTAGGCTGAAAACTCGCAAAGAGCGGTCTAGGCAAAAGTTAGAGGAACCGAGAGGTGCGATTGGACCCAAACATGGGTGATCGTAGCAAAATGTGAGCATTCATGTGAGAAAAATCAAATAAAATGCCCCGCTAGGTTATCACGCATCTCGCGGCCTAGGCAAAAGTTAGGGGACAATGTCGACTCGACCACGAAAGATAGGCAACACTTCTCCGTGAAGCTACACCGAGTAGTGGTTCGGCATCCTCCTACGCAAGCAAACTCTCTTCAACTCTCCAGGCTCGAGACTCACCCCGGAATGGGGCCGAATCGACGTATCCTTGATTTGGAGGATCCCATAAGATCCCTTCCTTTACCTCTATGCACATATTCTGCAGGTTACCCATATCAGAAAAAGCCATTCTCCGACAGGGACGCGGCCGCCCTTCAAATGACCACCAATATCATTTCCCCGATACATCTTTACAAAGATTCTTTTTACGCGTCGTAGTCTCAACGATTTTGCGCGGCTGACATCCCTTGTAGGCTTTTTCTTTTCTAAGTGCAGGCGCGATCGTGAACCCCAAAGGATGCTCCCCGCCGACGGATTCATGTCTGCCTCGCGCCTTGAGACATTCGAACACCTTGAGACATTCGAAAAACACTGAGAAAGCCCCGATCCAGAGTCCCTAGATCTCCCCCCGGTTAACGGTCTTCGGTCAGGGACGGCGAGCCAACGACCCCGCACAAGACAAAAAGCTCACCAAGACAAGCACTACAATGCACAAAGGAGCAATCGGAGAGCGGGGACGATTAATTCCTCTCTGAATGCCCGAACGGGACAAAATCGGTTCTCGAGGCGCCGAGTCACCCGAACATTCGTTCACATGACATATGGCGATATTAGGCTCATTCAAATCCTCTTCGTGCAAGCGTTCCAAATCTATCAATTAATCGGACATCAGAGATCGGACGCGCATTCAATCAAGTCTCAAGCTTTTTTCGACTTTTCTATTAGTCAGATGGGACCCACAGCTCAGCCAAGCCAAGCCACCAAGCCGCGGCTCAACCCCAAGCCACGGCTCAATCCCTCAAGCCGCGGCTCGGCCGCAATTAGCCGCGGCTAATCCCTCAATCCGGCGGCTCCATGCTTCTCCCCACCACAAATTCAAATTCTTCTTACACTTCTTACACATCCATCACTTCCTATCATCCATCCATCACCCCCATTACTTCTCCTTTGCTTTCCCCACACTCAACATGACCCAAACCCCTCCCTAACCTCCATCAATTTTCGGCAGCCCTCACTTAGGCTCTCTAACCGCACTTAATTTCCCTTAATCGAGCCGTTAAGCTAGCCTATAAAGTCCCATTCATCATTAACCCTAATGACTTCTTCCACTTCACTCTCTCTCAAGTCAATCTCTCTCCAAAAACCTCTCAAACTCCAGCCACTTCCCACATTTCCGTCCAGCCCTTGCCAAGGCCGAAACCGGCCAAAATCACCGGAAAACCACCCGGTATTCCTGTAACCACCCGACCCGACTCAAACCAAAAATCACCAAACTCCCTATCCTACATATTTCCCATCCCCTAAGTCCATTTCCGGGCTTAGTTTTTCCAATTGGAGCCTCCATCATCGCGGTCTGCCCGCACGAAGAATCGGGTCCCTAGACCGTTATCGAGTGCACACCGGACCTCCACGCGTGCCATTTCGCTCCACGGCCTTGGCGAATCGTGCCGTCACGTCTTTACGGACCCGAATGTGGACTCTTGTCGGGGCCCGCATGCGCGCTTTTGGATTGCACGGCTTGGGAGTGTCCACCTTCCCGTGGGGACGCGTGACGGACACGCGTGAGAGAAGGAGTCGCCACTTATCACTTTACGACCTGAAGGTCGAGGGCGGATAAGTTATCCGGGGTCTAGGGGTATGGAACACCTAGTTGTTGTTAAGGCATTGGTCTGTGCGGAACTGGAAAATCCGTGTTCGGGGGTTCATGTTACGTGCGGGCCTATATTCCGCACGACCTTTCGGTATTTTGGTTTGCTAGGCTTGCATGTTTTATCTTTTACCGCTTGAATTAAGTTGCACTCAGCTCGCACATTTTGACACCGAATATTCGATGAATTAGACAATGTCGGTCCAGAAGCCGAGAGAGAAGTAAACTCGCATGTCGGGGAATTGGTTCACAATCTTGCATTACAGTTCATCAAACCGCGAAGGTTGAATTCCTGCGTGAACCAAAACCGCAAGATCTTGGATTTACTTTCCTTTGGGCAAGCATAGGACCGATTCGAATGATTCAACTCTCGAACCGTTTGCTCACTGAATGGGATTCTTACAATAACTAATGTAAAAACAAATCCTTACAATGTGCTCTCAGAATAAATACAATAAATTACAAATTACAAATGATTGAATCCCACTCGGTTCGCTTTCGGTTAATATTCCGCTCGACTCACCGTGAGTTTAGGAAATAATCGAAAATGCAATTCAAAGGGCTCTCAATGAGTAGGGCGTTGAACCCTGTGAGTGTTGATTAGGGCGTTGGACCCTGTGATCGATGATTAGGGCGTTGAACCCTAATATTATTCGGCCTAGGGATCAGGCTCGACCTATATGGCAAACAAGTGCGGAAATATAACACGCAACATGTTAATAACAAACAAGGTGTTTGTTATTATCGAGTGTACGTGTTTTAACAAGTTGTTAATCCGGGGTATTTTGGCATGCAAATCCTACCCTAGACAAACAAGCACGTGCCAATGTTTTAGCATTCGGCTTTGTTTTGAGAACTTGACAAAGAGAGTCAAATCTCATATGTGTGGATTGCTTTTACAGTTGTTCTGTATTGTGACACTGAATTTCCACTGAATTAGCCAAACTCGTGTTTTGACTCTAGATTTGGAATCTAGAATTACTCCTAACCATTATCTAGTGTTTAGTTAGGTCGAGTGAAAGGTTAATCAGCATTTTGCATGTTTTCTAACAGAGATAACCGTTCTAGTTACCCGAGTCTATGTTAGGATGACAGAAACTCATCAGTTAGATAAGAAAAGGCTATGTAGCTGAACCTGCACCTGAACAGGTAGCCCATTCTTATCCCATACTGTAGTGTTTCTGCCATGCTAACCCTAAGGGTGTCGCTGAATTGTGAAAAGACGATTTTGCCCTTTAGTTGAAAATTGTTCTGAAAAAAGGGGAAACGTCGCAGTGCGGGCCACCTCGGCCTGTATCCGGTGTCAACCAATTCCCTGGATCGTCCAGGGTTGTGCAAGAACCCTGAAAAAAAGCCAAAGAACAGGTCGATCTGCCCGGAAGTGATCTAGAAAGATCTTCTGTATCCTGACCTGAGTTACCTGGAATCAGGTAAAAAAACTCAAGTTGAAACACAGAAGCCCTTTTCAGACGTCCATGCTACATTGGACCGCGCGTTTCGGGTTTTGGAATTGATAAGTTTGAAAAGGGCACCAACGTCATTTGACAACTCATCGACGCGAGTTATCAGTTAATGGCCAATTCGTGTAGACTTTATCAGTGTGAAGTGGGTTTAATCATGTGAGCGTCCCGATTAACCCGTTTGTGGAATTAATGCTTAAGGTTATTGCCGAATGCATTAATTATGAAAACGATTCATGATTCGACGACCAAAACAAATCCATAATGATCAAGAATAATCCGGTTGAATAACCGACAATATCCTTATAACCCAATGGATCCGAATGAGTCCTCGATACACAAATCCATGCATGCTTTGTTTTGAAAAGACATTTTTACGCGATATTGCGATGATAATGTAAATTGCAAATTACATGAAAGTCGAGAACAGACTCAAAACGGGAAGAGGAAGCCTCATGCAACTCGTACGAGTCTAAGAGGCTATCGGTTACTTCTCCTTGGAGATAGCCGAGAGGTCCCATGGCCCGAATGGGGTTCCACGAGGTTTCCCCGTCTTGTTTCGAATCATTTCTCGCATGCTTAAACGACAAACATTATAAATGACACGATTAAACGAAAGTCGGTATTGCCATGATTTGAATAACGCATTCGAACATGGAAACATTCACAGACAAGTTATTTAAGGAATCGATAAAACAATACCGACTTCATGCACGTGAGAAAATACGATGAAACTCGGGAATCAAACTTGGATCGGGTCAAGAAGATCGTTCCTTGCCCGAAAGGAGCAAGAGAGCATTCGGTCACCTCCCTTGGAGGGAAACCCGTGAGCTCTTTACCTTTCCCGGGTCGGGATGTTCTTCTCGACTACGATCCAAGTGTTTCCCGACATGCTAGCACATAAATCAAGGATAAATATGCATGATATAACATGGAAAATGCATAAAGATTAAAACTTGAAATTAAAACATACATAAAATCCCTTATAACTCCATAAACGCAACAAGAATGTAAAAGTCCTAGCTCCTCTAAGTCAGGAATGGTCATACTAGTCCCGAGATGCGGGATGGTACCTTCCAGAGTCGGGTTGGACCGTTGATGGGTCGGGTTTGGGCTGTTTTCCGTTGAACAGACCCGAATGGCACCAAACAGACCCGGCTGGAATACTGGACAGACCCGACTGGCACAAGTCTGGTCGGACGTCGCCACGGAGGCTCCCGATGGAATTTTGAACAAGGTCGGCGGCCTTGGGTAGCCAAGGGACCCCTCTAGGTGACCGTGGTGGTCGTTTGTTCCCAGAGTTGTCGGGTCGACCCGTACAGTCCTGCAAAAATCACCCAAAACAGAGCACGTCTGGAATTTCGGACCCGACTAGCACAAGTGGGGTCAGACATCGCCACGGTGGCTCCCGGTGGAATTTTTGAGCAAGGCCAACGACTCCTGACTGCTAACTCACCTCCGGAGGTGGCTGTGGTGGTCGTTTTTTTGAAAAGAGTCCTGGATCGACCCGATCTGCAAGAAAACCGTACAAACAGTCAGAAATTTCGACCCGACTGGGCAGTCGGGCTGTTTCTTCTTCCTAGGGTTAAACCGAAGGGTTTTTCTTGGATTTCTTGACTCCTTGACACCCTAGGGTTGTGTGGGGAGGTGTTTGATGGGTTTTGGTAGCTCAAACCGACTTGGAAAGGCTTGAAACCCGGTTTGACATTTTTGACCCGAGAAGGACCAAATCTGTCCATATTTTGTTCAAGGCTGGTTCTATGGCTTAGAGGCTTCAAACTTAAAATCTAAGCTCAGAAATGGATAGAGGGGGTCAAAAACATGTGGGATATGAAGTTTGGTAAAGTTTGGATTTAAGCCGGGATGGATTCCGACTTAAGACTTTGCCTGATTTTGCTTAGTTTCTGCTTGCTGGAAATGGCTGAAGCTTGCTCCGGTTTGCTATGGAGTTTGAGAGCTTTTGAAGAGTGAGAAATGCTAGAGAGAGAGTGCTTGAAGGTGTATCATTAAGTTAATGACTTAGAAAGTATATATAGGCTATGCTTAAGTGCAATTAAGTGTGAAAAAGCTTGATTAAGGGCATGCTTATGGGGATCCGAATTTGCTAGGCAAGATAAGGATGAATCTCCTCCATGCATTCTTCATGAAGATGAGCCAAAAAGCATTAATGGCATGGAAGTGAAGTTGGAGTGTAATCTTGGAAGACTTGAAGATATTTTGGTGCCAGTGTGCAAGAGAGGAAGAGGATAAGGCCGAATTGTTTGGGGCAAAAGGGTGATTGCTCTTGGGCAGCTCGTGGACCCTACGGCTCGTGAGGAGAAACCGGGAGAAAGGTCGGGTCTCGGTTGGTCACGCATTCGAAGTTCGTGGTTCAAATTGAACGTCGAATTGTCGATATACGCGAGAAAACGGAGTTAATGAGCCCAAGATTGACATTTTTCATGGAGAAATGTCCCGGATGTGTGTGAGGCTCGGAAGCCGGTTTTGCTCATTGCAAGTGACCAGAGCAAAGTTGTCCGCTTCTGACAGCATATCTTGTGTCTGCATCTCACGTTGGTCATTTTGACATAAATTGTCAGACAACGTGAACAATTGTCCCTTAAGCCGGTAATGCTAACGTGGGGCCGGAGACGTCTTAGGAGGCCGAAACTGGATTTCTCAGAATGATTTCTGAGTTGCTTGAGCACTCCAGAGATTACTGTAATCTCTGTTTATCGAGATCAGACCTCCAAGGACTTGAAAAGTGTACCTCAGACCTCTAAAGCACTGCTCGGGTGGTCTAGATGAGTCGTGTGATTTATTCCGACGATTCCACGTTGAGCCTTGAGAAGGCTAGCATGGTGTAGGGTAGACACCCGGCGTCAAGTTTCTGTAAAAAGGACCTTCGGATATGCATTTCCACTGAAAATGGTCATTTCCGCTCCTCGGAGGTTACTCGGGAAACTGAAAAGGGTTTTGCTGTCGTTTTTGCCCAATTGTGAATGACTGCTAGAGTTTTCTGGGCAATGCGGTATGAACTTCATTTGTCGTAATTTTATCAGACCATTCTCCGGCTATGCTCTTCCGAAGAGGGGTATGCTTGTTTTGCCGCTCGGAAGTCATTTGAAGTGTCTGTGTGACTTCCCAGAGACAATCTGAAGCATTGTTCATGCTCTGTGTGTTGGTGGGGCATGGCCGCATCTGATATTTGGAATTAACTTTTCTCCACGAAACCGGCGTTTTTGGACTTCCACTAAAAAGTTGTCTGTATAGAGCGGATGATTTGCAAAATGCCTTTGGGGACACTTTTCATATGTTTTGCATTGAAGTGGATTTTTGGAGTCCAATGTTGGCTATCTTTCGATGATCAAGCGAACTATCGGAAAATAATACCGTCCGTGTGATATACTGAAAATGCCGATTTTGGATATTGCTGAGCTCTCTAGTCGCTTTGTTGCTACTTGCTGACCCCTGGGGTCCTTCTGTCAGGTGTATGTGTCATTTGCCCGATTTCGCCGACTTGAGGGTGAATAGTGATTTTCGCTCTGTTGAGTCGTTTCTCTATATTCTGCTCAAGTCATGTTTTGGATCATTGCTGATAATGTAATTTGGAATGGTGAGCCAAAATGGGGTGCTGACAGCTTGCCCCTCTTTGACTGCTTGCTCGAGTAGAGGATGCAGCCAAAGATTTCAGAAGCACCCCAGTTTGATAGCAATGATCAAGGTGGAATTTCCTATATGGCCCTCTTCTTCTTGCTTTGGATATGTGGGATGTTGTACCTAATAAAAAGGAGATATAGTGAGATGCGCACAATGGACGTGTAGAGTCCGGAACAGAGCTGAGATAGGCAATTAAAGTCGGGATTGATCCGAATGGGACTGACCTCGGTGCTGAAAGTAAAGTCGGGATTGACCCGAAAGGGATTGACTCCGGTGCAGAAAAGTAAAGTCGGGATTGACCCGAAGGGAATTGACCCCGGTGCAGAAAAGTAAAGTCGGGATTGACCCCGGTGCAGAAAAGTAAAGTCGGGATTGACCCGAAAGGGATTTACCCCGATGCGGAAAAGTAAAGTCGAGATTGACCCGAAGGGGACTGACCCCGGTGCCGAAAGTAAAGTCGGGATTGACCCGAAGGGGATCGACCCCGGTGCAGAAAAGTAAAGTCGGGATTGACCCCAATGCAGAAAAGTAGTCGGGATTGACCCAAAGAGGATTGACCCCGGTGCGGAAAAGTAAAGTCGGGATTGACCCGAAGGGGATTGACCCCGGTGCAGAAAGTAAAGTCGGGATTAACCCGAAGGGGACTGACCCCGGTGCAGAAAGTAAAGTCGGGATAGACCTGAAGGGGATTGACCCCGGTGCCGAAAAGCAAAGTCCGGATTGACCCAAAGGGGATTGACCCCGGTGCAGAAAAGCAAAGTCGGGATTGACCCGAAGGGGATTGACTCCGGTGCGGAAAAGTAAAGTCGGGATTGACCCGAAGGGGATTCAAAGGGGATTGACCCCGGTGCAGAAAGTAAAGTCGGGATTGACCCGAAGGGGATTGACCCCGGTGCAGAAAAGTAAAGTCGGGATTGACCCGAAGGGGATTGACCCCGGTGCAGAAAAGTAAAGTTGGGATTGACCCGAAGGGTTTGCAATATGCACGGGGCGCATACCGAATGAACTGCATGGTTCAAAGGCGCCTACCCAGTGGACTTGCGGGGTGCACGAGCGCTTGCTCGGCGGGTTTGCAAGGTGCACTGCATTCCTGAGAAGGTGCACGCCAATTGAAAAGTGCATTGCGAAAATAAAGGGTGCACTGCATTCCTGAGAAGGTGCACGCCAATTGAAAAGTGCATTGCAGAAATAAAAGGTGCAGAAAAGTAAATGCAAACACTGGGGAGTTGCGTGAAGTGTGGAAGGAATCATTGTGTTTCTTCCACCACTGAGCTTGTCTGTGTTGCAATCGATGCTGTGGCAGAATGCTTCGTTGCTTGCCAACTGATTGTGATGCCACTGAGTGCATGGAGTGCTATCTTGAAGATTTCTCCTCGGATTAAGGCTACAGTGATGTGGGTATGAAACAGGAATGCAGCAGAGTGGGCCGATGTTGCTCCGAGAGTTCTGATTCATTGGAGACCGACGTTGATGCTGGAGCGGTTGCCCCAGCGATGCGATGAGGGATTTTGCTTTGCGGGATGCCGCGTGCTGAAGGACTCGAGCTCTGGAGTGGAGCGCCTACGTATCCCATGGGACTGGGAATCAGAGTCTGCCGTAGTTGTTGCGATGGTTGTGATACCTATGATCCTGGCATTACTAGTAAATCATAAGAGAAATACTAACAAGTGATGGACACAGGTAAGCATGAAAATGTTGTTGCGACACGCAGATCTTCAGTTTTGGGTCGCCTGAGCAACCCATGAAGATTTTTGCTTTGACAGTGCAAGTGGGTCCCGTTCTTGGAGGCCTAGATGCAAGGCCTCCGCGGGGTTCCTGTTAGCTATGTATGGGCATATCGAGACGTCCCCGACGATGCCTTAACAGTTCTATCAGTTGTTCGACGCGCCCGTCGGCTTTGAACCCTTCTCAATAGGGTACCGTAGGGCGGCTGCATTTGCAACTCGTTTGGGGATTTCTGTTCAGATTTGGTTAGACTCGGTCTGACCATTTCCAAAGCATTATGACTAGACTCTCGGAGAGGAATGTCTGGGATTTTGGCTCTGTGATAGCCTGTTAAAGGGTGGCTATGACCCAGTTGGAGTTATGCAAAGACAAAGAGAAAAGAGAAAGCTTGGGAAGCACGTTGCTCCAAGCTAAAAGGATACAGGGGTTCACGCCTGCAGTGAGATGTACCCCCATTTTCCTTCGTCCTTCTGTTGTGTAGGTTGTACTGAACTGCTTGGACGGCGTATTCAGTTACCCACTGTGCTTGAGGAAGGTTCCTTCTTGGACGGTTGAATGGTATTGGAGAGCTGATCGGGGATCGTGTTGGAATAGATAACCTGGCCACTTCCCTTGAGGATCCCTTGTCCGCACGATGTGCGAGAGACTAGGGGCAATTTTATCTATCTCTCGTTTTGCTCTCCTTTTGCTACGGTTACCCACCTCGGGGCCGCACCTCTCAACCTAAAGGGGAAGAGCTCTCCTTTTGCCACGACCGCCCCAAAGGGTTTCCGGTCGTGCCTCTAGCTTTTGCCTAGGTCGCCCCAAAAAGGGTTTTTAACCTAGCGGGCTCGATTCTTTTATCTCTCGAGTTTGCAAGGGTGAAGGGTTCGAAGGATTCAACCTCCAAATGCATTGTTTTCTATCTCCGTCGAGGAGTTGTATCTGCTGCTCTCCTTTTTGTCGGGGTTTGTTGATTTCTCTAGATTGGCGACGCCGGTGCTTTTGATGAACCTCGGCATTGCCTTTCTTTTGTTGGTTGGCGGGTTTTTCCCGCTTCTTTTTTCTCTCTCTTCATTGGCGGGTTTTTCCCGCTTCTTTCCGCTCTGTTTTTTTTTTCTTGCAGCCGGGGTTTGTTTTGTGCCTCGTGTCTTTGTTTGAAACTCCTCGACTTTGCATCGCCGAGGCTGCTTTGGTGCGCTTCGCCTCGTGGAGACTCGTTGCATGTTGCTAGCCCTATTTTGTGAGGGCTGGCTCTATTGGAAATTTGACTCTTGTGCACTCGGGAGCCGAACTCCGAGTCATTTGCCCTTGTAAGCATTGCATGTGAATTTCCCCTGTTGACTAGAAAGAAAATGTAAAATTGCCCCGTGAATAGGGAACCGAGGTTGCCCCGGTGTGAATGTTGATCGGGGATGTCACGGTCTTCATTTTGAAGTGGCCCGTGGTAGGCGCCTTGTGCGATATCTCCGATCATCTCTTTCTGTTCTTTGCAGTACGTGCCTCTTGGAGGGTGCACGCTGCTGAAGTCATTGGATGTTCAAGGAAGACAGTTGCATAAATGCTGAGTGATTCGTTCGATTGTCCTCGTCTTCAACTTCATAGGGGGTATCTCATCGTTGGATACCTCCCTCGTTAAAGTATAAGGAAAGGGTCCGAGACAAGTTCTCAGGAAAATGTGAACTCGTGCATCGCTCTTTGCCTGTGGTCAATGTGCCCCTGTGAAGGATGACAAAGAAGACAATGCATTAGGCGATTATGCGGGGGATTATGTGGTAAGAAATATAGGGTGATCCCATGGGAAAATCCCTTTTTGTCCCGCCCGCGACCCATGGGGTGCCGCGTGCAGACGACATTTGTTTCCGGGAATCTAGTCATCACCACTCTGGAGTGGTTAGACCGTGACTGAGGTCACATAAGCATATTTTCCCTGGTTGCAAGTAGGCCTGCGCAGCCGTCCTAGGGAAGGCTCGAGGAGCCGGGTCCCATGAGGACAGGCGAGTCGAACAGGTCCAACAGAACTAATAGGGGCCGGAGACGTCCTAGGAGGCTGAAACTGGATTTCTCAGAATGATTTCTGAGTTTCTTGAGCACTCCGGAGATTACTGTAATCTCTGTTTATCGAGATCAGACCTCCAAGGACTTGAAAAGTGTACCTGAGACCTCTAAAGCACTGCTTGAGAGGTCTAGATGAGTCGTGTGATTTATTCCGACGATTCCACGTTGAGCCTTGAGAAGGCTAGCATGGTGTAGGGTAGACACCCGGCGTCAAGTTTCCGTAAAAAGGACTTCCGGATATGCATTTCCACTGAAA
This sequence comes from Punica granatum, assembly GCF_007655135.1. Lineage (NCBI taxonomy): Eukaryota > Viridiplantae > Streptophyta > Magnoliopsida > Myrtales > Lythraceae > Punica > Punica granatum. The sequence goes on from NC_045128.1 coordinate 20,630,499, forward strand.
ATGGCCATTTCCGCTCCTCGGAGGTTACTTGGGAAACTGAAAAGGGTTTTGCTGTCTGTTTTGCCCAATTGTGAATGTCTGCTAGAGTTTTCTGGGCAATGCGGTATGAACTTCGTTTACCGTAATTCCATCGGGCCATTCTCCGGCTATGCTCTTCCGAAGAGGGGTATGCTTGTTTTGCCGCTCGGAAGTCATTTGAAGTGTCTGTGTGACTTCCCAGAGACAATCTGAAAGCATTGTTCATGCTCTGTGTGTTGGTGGGGCATGGCCGCGTCTAATATTTGGAATTAACTTTTCTCCAGGAAACCAGCGTTTTTGGACTTCCACTAAAAAGTTGTTTGTATACAGAAAGTTGTTCTGTATAGAGCGGATGATTTGCAAAATTCCTTTGGGAACACTTTTCATATGTTTGGCATTGAAGTGGATTTTTGGAGTCCAATATTGGCTATCTTCCGATGATCAAGCGAACTATCGGAAAATAGTACAGTCTGTGTGATATACTGAAAATGCCGGTTTTGGACATTGTTGAGCTCTCTAGTCACTTTGTTGCTGCTTGCTGACCCCTGGGGTCCTTCTGTCAGGTGTATGTGTCATTTGCCCGATTTCGCCGACCTGAGGGTGAATAGTGATTTTCGCTCTGTTGAGTCGTTTCTCTGTATTCTGCTCAAGTCATGTTTTGGATCATTGCTGATAATGTAATTTGGAATGGTGAGCCAAAATGGGGTGCTGACAACGTCCAAAGGGTTCCTCACAACCCTCACACTCCTCCGTGAAGAGGTGGTCACGACCCGAGGGCCGATCCACCGTGCACAACCTCCGTTCCACTTGTTTCTCCTTTACCGGGTGTGCGCACCCGAATTTAATCTCGTCGGGGCACGCATGCGCGCACCTAAGCAAACGCGGCTTGGGAGTGTCCACCTTCCCGGGGATGCGCGACGGACGCACGTAAGAAGGAGTCGCCACTTGCCATTTTACTACCCGAAGGTCGAGGGCCGGCAAGTTACCCGGGTCTAGGGGTACGGGGTACACCTAAATGCTAAGGCAATGGTCGTACGGAACCGAAAATTCCGAATTCGGGGGTTCTATTACGTGCGGGCCTATATCCCGCACGCCCTTTCGGTACGCTAGCTTGCTAGGCTTGTCATTTTGTTTATTTACCACGTGATTTAGAGTTGTGCTCGACTCGCCCGTTTTGACTCCGTAAATTCGATGAATCGATTGAGTTGGGCCAAGAATCCAAAGGATGAGTAGGCTCGTGAGTCAAGGAATCGGTTCGCTATCTTAGCGTTACAGTTCATCGAACCGTGATGGTCGATTCCCTGCGCGAACCGAGACCGCGAGTATTCGAGCTTACTCATCCTTTGGTGATGATAGACCAACTTAACCGATTCTTCGAATTTACGGAGTCAAAACGGGCGAGTCGAGCACAACTCTAAATCACGTGGTAAATAAACAAAATGACAAGCCTAGCAAGCTAGAGTACCGAAAGGGCGTGCGGGATATAGGCCCGCACGTAATAGAACCCCCGAATTCGGAATTTTCGGTTCCGAACGACCATTGCCTTAGCATTTAGGTGTACCCCGTACCCCTAGACCCGGGTAACTTGCCGGCCCTCGACCTTCGGGTAGTAAAATGGCAAGTGGCGACTCCTTCTCACGTGCGTCCGTCGCGCATCCCCGGGAAGGTGGACACTCCCAAGCCGCGTTTGCTTAGGCGCGCGCATGCGTGCCCCGACGAGATTAAATTCGGGTGCGCACAGCTTGGCGACTCCATTGGGGACACTTAGAGGGTTCGGGCTCGTTCCCGCTTGCTTTGTTTGCTTGTTTATTTACCACTTTCCGCATTTCCCGCTTATCTACTTAACGCACTTTTATTTCCCGCACATGCATTGCATATCATACTAGCTTCTAGGTACCTATGGGTCACGTCCCACGACCGGTAATAGGAGCATAGGTTAAATAGGGGTTCCGAGTAAGGGTACGTCGCACAGTTGGACCGTCGATTAGGCCCCCAAAGATCCCCGCTCGATTTCAAGGAATTGACACCCTTGAGTCGGGAGCCCCCATCCTTACGTAGCACGGTCCCTGTAGTACCGAAACCATGCATCGTACTATGCTTCCATGCCGTCCTCCAACTCGACTCCGACAGCAGTCCATCGAGTCGGCCTGCGTGCCAATTTGAATCTTTTTCTGTTTCAAGAGCGATGTACATGTACCTTGTATCATGAATTAAGCCGTGGGCATCTACATTTTCGCAAGCATGCATCATGTAAATTTTCAAAATTAGGATGTCATTCCCATTGATGAGTCTTAAGTCGATCTTCCTTTCATCTTGGTGAGGGATGGCGCACTCATCCTTGTCAGCACCCCATTTTGGCCCACCGGCTTCCCGCACAAGGATTCCCGACTGAAGCTCGGGACACTATTCATCGCCCGGCAATAGAAGGCAAATAGGCGGGCACGGGGTCATGAACAATAAAGAAAAACACGATCCACTGAGAAAGGCGGAAGAAAGCAGTCAGAAGAACAGACGAACGTGGAATCCCAAAAACAACGGAGCTGGCACTCTAGCACTGTGGCACTATTCATCACTGAGTCACCGAAGCACCGAAAGGTGCCCAATATGGGGCTCCAAAAATCCCTCCCAGTGCCAAAATGACTAATGACACGTCCGGGCGCATTTCCGGGACATCCTGCTTAAGCCGGGACACCCCGATCCCCCACGGACGCCTTTTCTAACAGAGCTCTTGGGGTTCGCTCCACTGACAAGCAAACGGCCCCTCAAAAAGGGTCTACAGGCGCCCAGGGACCACCAGGGCCGGGGAACAAGTTTCAGACAACCTTCCGGAACTCGGCTCGATCTCCCGAAGTACGCTTCAGTGATCACGAACGCCTCCCGGTGAACCTTCGGGTATTTCCACGGAAAGCAGAGACCACAACGATCTCTGAGTACCTCACGATAACCTCCAAGCACCTCAAGGCATTCAGGGCACACTGAGAAAATCCCGGTCGAAGTCCCTAGGCCTTTCCGGGCCAACGGTCCCCGACCGAGGACAACGGGCCAACGATCCCCCGCGGGGCAAAAGGATCGTCAAAACAAATGCAAGGATGCACAAAGGTCAATCGGGGGGTCGAGGGGCGCTAAATTCCACTCCGAACGTCCAAACGGGGCGAAACCGACTCCCGAGGCGCCGAGTCGCCTGAACGTTCGTCCACACGACGCATGGCGATATTGGGCTCATTCAAATTCTCGTAGTTCAAGCATTCCAAATCTTCAAATTAATTGGACATCGGAGGTCGGATGCAAGCTCAATCGGGTCTTAAGCATTTTCCGGCTTTCTTCCTAATCAAGTGGGACCCTTGAGCTAGCCAAGCCGAGCCGAGCCGAGCCGCGAGCCATGGCTCTCCTCTAAAGACAAGCCAAATGAGCCTCCACGACACATTTTCAAAATATCTTCTTACACCCATCACTTCCCTTCTCCCATCCATCACCTCCCATCCACTTTCCCCTAACTTCCCCTACACTCAACATGACAACTTCCCCACCCTAATCTTCCCTCCAAAATTCGGATCCCCTAAGCACCACTTAATTGCACTTAACTCCACTTAATCTTGTCATTTAGTCTTCCTTTATAAGTCCATTGCATCATTAACTTAAACACAACTCATCTTGCACTCCCTCTCTAGCATTTCTCACTCAAACAAATGCTCTCAACCTCCCAAGAACTTCAGCAAAAATCGCAGCAAGCAAGAACCACCCAAAAACCAAGCAAAACACTCAAGACTTAAGTCGGAATCCATCCCGACTTAAATCCAAACTTCACCAAACTTCATATCCTACATGTTTTCGACCCCCTCTATCCATTTCCGAGCTTAGATTTCAAGTTTGAAGCCTCTAAGTTAGAGAATCAGCTCAGTACAGAACCGAGCACAGTTTTGGCCCCGCCGGGTCAAAACTTCCAACCCTGTTTTCTCACCTTCTCGAGTCGGTCTGAACTTTCAAAACCCATCAAACACCTCCGGGGGTTCGTTAGGAGTCGGGAGCCACCGACCTTGCTCAAAAATTCCATCGGAATCCACCGTTATGAATTCCGACCCGAAAACTGCTCAGTCGGGCCGGCGTTTCTGACTGTCTGTTCGGTTTTCTTGCAGATCGGGTCGATCCGTGACCCTTTTCGATGAACGACCACTTCTACCACCTCCAGGGGTCAGTTAGGAGTCAGGAGACGTTGGCCTTGCTCAAAAATTCCATCGGAATCCATCGTTATGAATTCCGACCCGAAAACTGCCCAGTCGGGCCAGTTTCCAGACGTGCTCTGTTTTGGGTATTTTTGCAGGACTGTACGGGTCGACCCGACAACTCTGGGAACAAACGACCACCACGGTCACCTAGAGGAGTCCCTTGGCTATCCAAGGCCGCCGACCTTGCCTCAAAATTCCATCGGGAACCTCCGTGGCGACGTCCGACCCGACTTGTGCCAGTCGGGTCTGTCCACCCTTCCATTCAGGTCTGTTTGGTGCCATTCGGGTCTGTTCAACGGAAAACAGCCCAAACCCGACCCATCAACGGTCCAACCCGACTTTTGAAGGTACCATCCCGCATCTCGGGACTAGGTATGACCATTCCCGACTTAGAGGAGCTAGGACTTTTACATTATTGTTGTGTTTATGGAGTTTTGAGGGGTTTTAAGCATGATTTTAATTCCGAACTTTAATATTATGCAATTTCCTTATTACACCATGCATGTTTATCATCGTTTAACTTGCTAGCATGTCGGGAAATATTTAAATCGAAGTCGAGGAAACTATCCCGACCCGGAAAAGCCGAGATCATTCGGGTTAACCTCTCCATGAGGTAACCTAGAGCTTTCTTGACCTTTTTGGGTCAAGACCGGATTCCTTTGCCCCGATTTAAATTGTTTCCTGAGTTTTATCGTTTTTCTCACATCCATGAAGTCGGTATTGTTTTATCGATTCCTTTAATAATATGTTTGTGCATGTTTGCATGTTTGAATGTGTTATTTAAATCATGATAATACCGACTTTCGTTTAATCGTGTTATTTAACATGTTTGATGTTTGAGCATGCGAGAAACGATTCAAAACAAGACGGGGAAAACTCGTGAAACCAAATACAAGCCATGAGACCTCTCGGCTTTATCCAAGGAGAATAGGTCGAGAGTCTCATGGAGTTATTCGGGTTCCATGAGGCTTCCTCTTCCCGTTTTAAATCCGTTCTCGGATTTCGTGTAATTTGCAAGTTCAATTACATCGAGAATTTCACATGAAATGTCTTTCCAAGCATGGATTCACAATTCGGAGACCCTTTCGGGCCTATTAGGACCAAAGGGTGTTTCGGCCATCGTTGGCCGAATCTTCCTCGGTCTTTCTTGACCCGTCTTGGTCGCTGAGTCACGAATCGTTTTTACAATTAATGCATTCGGCACAACCCTTAAGCATTAATTCCACAAACGGGTTAATCGGGACGCTCACATGATTAAACCCACTTCACACTGATAAGGTTTACACGAATTGGCCATTAACTGATAACTCGCGTCGATGAGTTGTCAAATGACGTTGGTGCCCGTTTCAAACTTATCAATTTCAAAATCCGAAACGCGCGGTCCGATGTAGCATGGATGTCTGAAAAGGGTTTCTGTGTCTCAACTTGAATGTTTACCTGATTCCAGGTAGCTCAGGTCAGGATACAGAAGATCTTTCTAGATCACTTCCGGGCAGATCGACCGGTTCTTTGGCTTTTTCGGGGTTCTTGCACAACCCTGGACGACCCAGGGAATTGGTCGACACCGGCTACAGGCCGAGGTGGCCCGCACTGCGATGTTTCCCCTTTTCTGAAAATAATTTTCAAATAAAAGGCAAAATCGTCTTTTCACAATTCAGCGACACTCTTAGGGTTAGCATGACAGAAACACTACAGTATGGGACAAGAACGGGCTACCTGTTCAGGTGCAGGTTCATCTGCATAGCCCTTTCGTATCTAACTGATGAGTTTCTGTCATCCTAACATAGACTCGGGTAACTAGAACGGTTATCTCTGTCAGAAAACATGCAAAATGCTGATTAACCTTTCACTCGAGTTAACCAAACACTAGATAATGGTTAGGAGGAATTCTAGATTCCAAATCTAGAGTCGAAACATGAGTTTGGCTAATTCAGTGGAAATTCAGTGTCACAATACAGAACAACTGTAAAAGCAATCCACACACATGAGATTTGACTCTCTTTGTCAAGTTCTCAAAACAAACGAATACTAAAACATTGGCACGTGCTTGTTTGTCTAGGGTAGGATTTGCATGCCAAAATACCCCGGATTAACAACTTGTTAAAACACGTACACTCGATAATAACAAACACCTTGTCTGTTATTTACATGTTACGTGTTATCTTTCCGCACTTGTTTGCCATGCGGGTCGAGCCTGATCCCTAGGCCGAATAATATTAGGGTTCAACGCCCTAATCATCGAGCACAGGGTTCAACGCCCTAATCATTGAGCACAGGGTTCAACGCCCTATTCAGTGAGAGCGTCCATTGAATTTCAGTTCTTCGGTCTTTTTCCCTAAACTCACGGCGAGTTAGAGTGGAATAATAACCGAACGCGAAACGACTGGAATTCGACCCTTTTTGTAATTTGTATTTATTGTTTTCGAGAGCATTGTAAGGACTTTTATTTTGTACATTTGTTCTGTAAGAATTCCAGTCGGTGAGCGAACGGTCTGAGAGTCGAATTAATCGAATCGGTCTAATGCTTGCCCAGACACAAGTAAATCCAAGATCTCGCGGTTTTGGTTCACGCAGGGATTCAACCTCCATGGTTCGATGAACTGTAACGCAAGATTGTGAACCAACTCCCCGACATACGGGTTTACTTCTCTCTCGGCTTCTCAACCGACATCGTTTAATTCACCGAATCTTCGGTGTCAAAACGTGCGAGCCGAGTGCAGCTTAATTCATGCGGTAAATCATAAAACATGCAAGCCTAGCAAACCATAGTACCGAAAGGGCGTGCGGGATATAGGCCCGCACGTAACATGAACCCCCGAACACGGATTTTCCGGTTCCGCACAGATCATTGCCTTAGCATTTAGGTGTACCCCGTACCCCTAGACCCGGGCGACTCAACGGCCCTCGACCTACGGGTCGTAAACAGTAAGTGGCGACTCCTTCTCACGCGTGTCCGTCGCGCATCCCCACGGGAAGGTGGACATTCCCAAGCCGCGCGATCCAAAAGCGCGCATGCGTGCCCCGACGAGATCAAATTCGGGTACGCACAGCTTGGCGACTCCACTGGGGACATCTAGAGGGTTTGGGCTCAATCCCGTTTGCTTGCTTGCTTGTTTATTTACTGCTTTCCGTCGTTTACCGCTTATCTATTTACGCACATTTATTTCACGCATGCATTGCATATCATACTAGTTTCTTAGGTACCTTGTCCGACATCCCACGGGCACCAATATAGGAAGCTAGGTTAGTCAGAGGTTCCGAGTAAGGGAACGGATCGAGTCGGCTATGCCACCGAACCGGCCCCCAAAGATCCTCGATCGATTTCAAGGAATTCACACCCTTGAGTCGGGAGCCCCCATCCATAGATAGCACGGTCCCTGTAGCACCGAACCATGCATCGTGCTATGCCTCCATGCAAGCCTTCAACCCGACTCCGACAAATAGTCCATCAGGTCAGCCTGCGTGCCACTTTGAGTCTCTTCTATTTCGAGAGTGATGTACATGTACCTTGTAATTTATATTAAGCCGTGGGCATTTACTCTCTTCGTACACATGCATCATGCAGTTTTCAAAAATTAGGATGTCATTCATGTTGACGAGTCCTAAACGGAGTTTCCTGTCGTCTTGGTAAGGGACGCCTTGCTCGGCCTCCTGCCCGCGCCTCGACATAGTCCGCCAACACACGAGGCCTTCACCGACTCGCCACAGAACGCGAATGGGGTATATTCCGGGACAAAATGATCGACCTCATCAACACTAGGTTCGATCACCGAGAGGTCGCTGAGAGATGAAGAACTCGCCGACCAACCACCTTAGAGGGATCTCTCCCAAACCCGTGCTAAGATGCAGAGATGCGGTCAGGAGCTTGCTTGAGCGAACGCCGCCCTAGAGAGGTCTAGGAAGAGGGCTCGAGGAGGCCCACACATGCACTCTAGGATAGATATCTCTGCAAGGCCCTCGCCTAGAACCGATGCTTTCCGGGGCCGCGCTCGCTCAAACCCCGAGTGTGGTGGCAAATCAGCTTAAGGCTCTATTTTACAAAATTTGCATTGTACTTTGAACCTTTCGAGTCAATGTGAACGACAACATTAGCTTTTGAAAACTCACGTACTGCATGCATCCTATCCATTTACTGTTTTACACGACAATTAACACTACCACACGGTAGACAAAGTTGTGACCGCCTTTACAGGTGGACCTCTCGTGGTCCTCACCCTTCCTCCACGGCGAGACGATCGGTAGCTCAAGGGCCAACCATCCAAGCAACACTAACTCCCCATTAATCCCGCGCAATCGATTATGTCATTGCATGGTTGAGCACACGTCCCTCTATGCTACAAGTGCTTCCATCAGCACAACTGAGCGTGCCATTTCCGTGTCGTGCGAGTACACCCCTACCTTGCCCATGCACGCATCCTCGACACACCTTGTGCATGTTTCTCAGTGCGCTCGCACAACGCCTACCAGGCTAGTTCAATCCCCTACGCCCTTACGCTGAAATCGCAAATATAGTTCGCTCCTTCATTGTTTTCTTTTCCCATTGTAGGAAATTCTACACAAGAAGACAGCATGAATACTGATCAACCACAATTGAGACAACAAACGTCTTCCATCCATCCAGCTCCTTGGGATTTCAACACTGAGTCCCCATCCCTACTCCACAAAGCAAGACCGCAAGCAAATCAGCGTCACCGTATCGCAGCGCCTCACGCTATTCCTTAGCATTGACCTTTGCTTTCGCATTTCTTGCACTTTCCTATCAACCCCGCATTTATTGCATCAGGCTTCGGCCCCACACCGGGCTTTAGCCCTGCATCGGGCTCCAGCCCTGCATTTACTGCATTGGGCTTCGGCCCCGCATTTATTACATTGGGCTTTGGCCCCGCATTTATTACATTAGGCTTTGGCCCCGCATCGGGCTTCAGCCCTGCATCGGGCTCCGGCCCTGCATTTACTGCATTGGGCTTCGGCCCCGCATCGGGCTCCGTCCCTGCATTTATTGCATTGGGCTTCGGCCCCGCATCGGGCCCGGCCCCGCATTTACTGCATCGGGCTTCGGCCTCGCATCGGGCTCCGGCCCCGCATTTACTGCATCGGGCTTCGGCCCTGCATCGGGCTCCGGCCCTGCATCGGGCTCCGGCAGCACGGAGATTGCAATCGAGAAACTCCTCCTTTTTATTGAGTCCCGAGCGCATAGGGTCCAGGGGGATTTTCTTCGAAAGGATTTGTGTCATGCTGTTCTATTGCTAATCTTTGGGACCCTCTTATTCCCTCGCTCGCATAGTCTCATCGATGCGGCCTTGGCCGGTGTTGTCCTCCAAGTGGTCGGAGGGCGCGGTTACGAGGTAGCCCTTGTGGCGGAGACCGTTCGGTCCCTCGACCGTGTTTTGAGAACACGCGACCGAAGAATAAGAGGATCCCCCATCCTCTTACAAATTTGGTTTCAAAGCCACGCAAACCCCTTCGGTCTAGTGCGCCCGGTTATGTATTTTAATGGTTCTGAGTCGATCATTTCTCGATTGTTGTCCCTCGTGCGCGTGGAAGAACGCAAGATTTCCGAGTGGATCAAAATTTTTCCCGAAATACCACCTAGGGGCTTTAAGTGGCGAGCCGCGTGGATGCCACCCGGACCCGCGGCCCTTAGGTGTCCTGATTTTAACGGAGTCCCACTCGTAAGTCATGCGGGGTCCACCGCATATTTCTCGGAGCGAGTGATGAGGCAGTTTGGCAGCCTGCAGACAGTCCCCGAGGACACGGCACGGGCTAAATTCGAACACACTTGGCGGGAGGATCAGACATCCATAGATCGCCAAAGAGACATCGAACGGGTTTTGGACGCGTGGCGAACCGTGGTCATCGAGCGTCCGTATTTCCCCGAGCATCCAACCCTTGAAGAACAGGATTTCCAGGCTACCGAGGAATATGTCCTCCGTTTCTATCGGTGGGGTCCTACAGCACACGAGGATTCCGCCAACTCTCCACGAGCTGAAGATAACGGACCAACGGGAGCGTCTCTCACCCCGAACGTGGCCATCCAAGCGGAGCTTGCTAACCTCAGGGCCGAGAGAGATCACCTTCGTCGGGAAGTCGCAGAGAAAGACGAGCAGCTTGTGGATCAGCGGCAATTACAGAGAGAGCTCGCCCAGGCCCGCGCCGAGCTGCAGAGGTGCGAGCAGGAGCTGGCACGAGCGAATGTCGCCTTGGAGAGGTTCAGGAAGAGAGCCCGTGGAGGTCCACGCACCCCTTAGGATAGACGCCTCCACCAGGCCCTCACCTGAATCGGTGCTCTCCACGGCAACAGTCACTCGCACCCTGAGCGCGGTGGAAGAACAACTTAGGACTTCAATTTCAAAAAACCTGCATTGTACTTTGAACCTTTTGAGTCAATGTGAATGACGGCATTAGTTTTGGAAAACTCATGCATCGCATGCATCCCACGCATTTACTGTTTTGCATAACAGCTAACATCCCACCACACGAGTGAGTGAAAACCTTCTTTGCAGGTAGACCAACCGCGACCTTTACCCTCCTTCCACTGTAAGGCGAGCCATGGCCCGAGGACCGATGCACATTCCTTGGCAAAGCTAGCTTCTCTCTAACCCCACGCAACCAAGCGTCATCGCGTGATCGCACACGTCTCTTCGCGCAAATGAGCACATCCGCCAGCACAATCGAGTGCGTCCTTTTGCGTCGTGCGAGCATGCCTCCACCTTACCCCATGCACACACCCTCGGCGCGCTCGCACGACGCCTACTAGGCTAGTTCGCTCCCTTACGCTGTTGCATTCAAATTACGAATAGTTCTTGTTCCTTCATTGCCTTTCCTCTTCCCATTGCAGGAAATAACCGGCAAGAAGGCAACTTGGACCTTGAACGACCACAATTAGGACAATGAACACTTCCCGTCCAGCACCTTGGAGCTTCGACACCGAATCCCAGCCCTCCCTCCGCAAAAGATCACAGGCAATAACTCCGACAAACAGAGCATGGCCCTGCCCACCCGCTACGAAAGTCACTAGCACGGTCACATCTCCGACCGGAGAATGATCCCTACCCACCCTCCGCTGTGGCCATCGACCAGCCGCCGGGGCAACACGCATTCTTCCTTAAATTCTCTTCTATATATGCATTCATAAATGGGTTCCCGACGTGAACAAACCCTTCTAGTGGCACTAGGACAGTCCCGAAGACGCCCTATTGATTCTGTCGGATCTGTTCAACTCGCCAGTCCTCTTGGGACCCGGCTCCTCGAGTCTTTCTTAAGACGGCTGCGAATGCCAACCCGCAATTGGGGAAAGTACGCCTATACGGCTCACAATCACAGTCTGACCACCCCAGGGTGGTGATGATTAGACTCCCGGAATTGAGTGTCCCCCACGCGCGGCACCCACGGGTCGCACGCTGGATGAGGGAACCTCCCATGGGTCCACCTTACATTTCTTACCACACATTCCACCGCATAATCGCCTAATGCATCATCCTCTTTGTCATCCTTCACAGGGACACGCCAGTCGCGGGCGAAGAGCGATGCGCGGGTTCACACCTCCCCGAGAACTCCTATCGGGTCTTTCTTCCTATACTTTAGTAGGGAAGGGCCCGACAAGGAGGTACCCCCTATGAAGCCGACGACGGAAGCATCCGAACGAGCTGCATGCCTTCAGCGCAACCGTCTCAATCGACAAACAAACATGCCTATCGGCTTCGAGAGCACACCTTTCCGGCGTACAACTGATGCTGGAACCACAAGCACGATCGGGGACGATGATTGTACAAGACGCCTGACACAAATCACAAAGACCGGGGCATCCCCGTCCAACATTCATGCGAGGCAACCTTGGTCACCCACACTCCTGGGGCAATTTTGTTTTCTTTTTAGACAATAGGGGAAAGGACTTGTAAAGTTTGCAAGGACAAAAGACGCGAAGTTCGGCTTTTGAGTGCACAAGCATCAGACTTCTGAGAAAACCAGCCCTCACAAAATTGGGCTAGGACAACAAAGTACGTCAAGTCTCCATGGGGCGAAGCAAACAAAAGCAGCCTCGATGATACAAAGTCGAGGAGTTTCAAACAAATACGAGGGGCACAATCCAGACCCCAGCTGCAAAAAAAACAGAGTGAAAAGAAGCGAGATAAACCCGCCAATGAAGAGAGAGAGAAAAGATGCGGGAAAAACCCGCCAATGAACAAAACAAGGCACCGCCGAGATATAAAACTCCGACACCGCCAATTCGAAGAAGAAATCAACAAACCCCGACAAAAAGGGGGGAGCAGCAGACGCAACTCCTCGACGGAGACAGAACGTAACGCACTCGAACGTCGAATCATTCGAGCACTTTGCCTTTACAAACTCGAGAGACAAAAGAATCGAGCCCGCTAGGTCGAAAACCCCTCGGGGCGACCTAGGCAAGAGCTAAGGCAAAAGAGAGGCATGACCGAAAATCCCGAGGCGGGCGGTCGTGGCAAAAGGAGAGTTCATCCCCTTTAGGTTGAGAGGTGCGGCCCCGAGGTGGGTGACCGTAGTAAAAGGAGAGCAAAACGAGAGATAAACAAAACAGTCACCCGAGGCTCTCGCACACTGCGCGAGCTAGGGATCCCCAAGGGAAATGGCCAGGATGTCTACTCCAACGCGATCCTCGATCGGCTATTCAACATAACTCAACTTTCCAAGGCAGATTCTTCCCCAGGCGTAGTGGACAACCGAGCACGCCATCCGAGGAGTTTGGCGCAGCCCACACCGCGGAAAGACAAAAAGGGGGTACATTTCGCTGCAGGCGTGAACCCGTGTATCCTTTTAGCTTGGGGCAACGTGCTCTCTAAGCTTTCTCTTTTCTCCTTGTCATTTACATAACTCCAAAATGGGTCACAGCCACCCTTCAATCGACTACCACAAAGCCAAAATCCCAGACATTCCTTTCCGGGAGCCTAGTCATAACACGTTGGGAAGACTAGACTGAGGCCTAGTCAAATTTGCGAAGAACTCCCCATGCGGGTCACAAACGCAGCTGCCTTGCGCTACCCTGACGAGAAGGGTCCTAAGCCAACAAGCGCGTCGAACAATCGATAGAGTCGCTAGGGCATCACTGAGAACGTCTTAATATGCCCATGCATGGTCGACAAAAGTCCCTGAAGGCCTCGCATTGAGGCCTTTGAAGGAAAGATCCAGTTGTACTTGCCTAAGCAAAGTTCTTTACGGGTCACGTAGGGAACCCAAAACTGAAGCGTCGTGTGTCACAATGACGTCATCTTCATAAGCATTGGTACACCAGTACATCGTTAATGACTCACTATGACTTGCTAATGATGTTAGGGTCACAGGTGCCAAGCAGCTAAGACCACCGTAGACGTTGACTCCCGGTCTCACGGGATACACAGGGCCAAGTCCCGTCATCCACTATTCTGCAGGGCCGAGTCCCGTCTTCACTCTTCGCAGGGCCGAGTCCCGCCTTTACTTTACTGCTTTACGGACTTCGCGTCCACTTTACTGCTTTCCGGACTTCGCGTCCACGGACTTTGCGTCCACTTTACTGCTTTCCACGGGTTTCGGCCTAGTAACTTTATTGCTTTCCGGACTTTGCGTCCACGGACTTCGCGTCCACTTTACTGCTTTCCACGAGTTTCGGCCTAGTAACTTTATTGCTTTCCGGACTTTGCGTCCACGGACTTCGCGTCCACTTTACTGCTTTCCACGGGCTTCGGCCTAGTAACTTTACTGCTTTCCACGGGCTTCGGCCTAGTAACTTTAGTACTTTCCGGACTTCGCGTCCACGGACTTCGCGTCCACTTTATTGCTTTCCACGGGCTTCGGCCTAGTAACTTTATTGCTTTCCGGACTTCGCGTCCACTTTACTGCTTTCCACGGGCTTCGGCCTAGTAACTTTACTGCTTTCCACGGGCTTCGGCCTAGTAACTTTATTACTTTCCGGACTTCGCGTCCACTTTATTGCTTTCCACGGGCTTCGGCCTAGTAACTTTATTGCTTTCCGGACTTCGCGTCCACTTTACTGCTTTCCACGGGCTTCGGCCTAGTAACTTTACTGCTTTCCACGGGCTTCGGCCTAGTAACTTTATTACTTTCCAGACTTCGCGTCCACTTTATCTCTTTCCACGGGCTTCGGCCTAGTAACTTTACTGCTTTCCACGGGCTTCGGCCTAGTAACTTTATTGCTTTCCGGACTTCGCTTCCACGGACTTCGCGTCCACGGACTTCGCGTCCACTTTACTGCTTTCCACGGGCTTCGGCCTAGTAACTTTACTGCTTTCCACGGGCTTCGGCCTAGTAACTTTATTGCTTTCCGGACTTCGCGTCCACTTTACTGCTTTCCACGGGCTTCGGCCTAGTAACTTTATTGCTTTCCGGACTTCGCGTCCACTTTACTGCTTTCCACGGGCTTCGGCCTAGTAACTTTACTGCTTTCCACGGGCTTCGGCCTAGTAACTTTATTGCTTTCCGGACTTCGCGTCCACGGACTTCGCGTCCACTTTACTGCTTTCCACGGGCTTCGGCCTAGTAACTTTACTGCTTTCCACGGGCTTCGGCCTAGTAACTTTATTGCTTTCCGGACTTTGCGTCCACGGACTTCGCGTCCACGGACTTCGCGTCCACTTTACTGCTTTCCACGGGCTTCGGCCTTGTAACTTTACTGCTTTCCACGGGCTTCGGCCTAGTAACTTTATTGCTTTCCGGACTTCGCGTCCACGGACTTCGCGTCCACTTTACTGCTTTCCACGGGCTTCGGCCTAGTAACTTTACCGCTTTCCACGGGCTTCGGCCTAGTAACTTTAATGCTTTCCGGACTTCGCGTCCACTTTACTGCTTTCCACGGGCTTCGGCCTAGTAACTTTACTGCTTTCCAAGGGCCTTGGCCTTGCACATGCTGTCGTGCGGGCTTAGACCCCACTCCTGCATTTCATAATGTTCGCTTCTTGATCAAGTGGTTGCCCTACGACAGGTTCGGACACCTTCGCACATCCCCCTGAGCGTCCAGCGCGAGGGAGTAAGCTGTTACAGAGGACGACAATAGAAGCGGTCGCCGGGACCGAAGGGGTGCCTCTCATGATCTTTGGCTACATCCTCTAAACGAGCATGCAACCAAAGAGGGGCAAGCTGTCAGCACCCCATTTTGGCCCACCGGCTCCCCATGCGAGGATCCCCAACCGAGGCCCGGGGCACTATTCATCACCCGGCAATCGGAAGCCAATGGGCAGGCACGAGATCATGGACAGTAAGAGAAGAGCACAATCCACTGAGAGAGACGGAAGAGAGCAGTCAGAAGAACAGACGAACGAGGAATCCCGAAGACGGCGGAGCCGGCACTGTGGCACTATTCATCATTGAGTCACCGAAGCACCGAAAGGTGCCCAATATGGGGCTCCAAAAATCCCCCTCAGTGCCAAAACGACCAATGACGCGTCCGGACGCATTTCCGGGACATCCTGCTTGAGCCGGGGCACCCTGATCCCCCACGGACGCCTTTTCTGACATAGCTCCCGGGGTTCGCCCCACTGACTAGCAAGCGGCCCCTCAAAACGGGCCTACAGGCACCCGGGGACCACCAGGGCCGGGGAACAAGCTTCAGACAACCTTCCGAAGTCCGGCTCAGTCTCCCGAAGTACGTTTCAGTGGTCACGAACGCCTCCCAGCGAGCCTTCAGGTATTTCCACGGAAAGCAGAGACCACGAGGATCTCTGAGTACCTCACAATAATCTCCAAGCACCTCAAGGCATTCAGGGCACGCCGAGAAAATCCCGGTCAAGGTCCCTAGGTCTCTCCGGGCCAACGGTCCCCTATCGAGGATGACGAGCCAACAATCCCTCACGGGGCAAAAGGATCGTCAAAATGAATGATAGGATGCACAAAGGTCAATCGGGGGTCGAGGGGCACTAAACTCCACTCCGAATGTCCAAACGAGGCAAAAAACCGACTCTCGAGGCGTCGAGTCGCCCGAACGTTCGTCCACACGACGCATGGCGATATTGAGCTCATTCAAATCCTCATCATTCAAGCATTCCAAATCCATAAATTAATTGGACATCGGAGATCGGACGCGCGCTCAATTAAGTTTCAAGCATTTCCCGGCTTTTCTCTCAACCGAATGGGACCCACAGCCTAGCCAAGCCAAGCCATCAAGCCGCGGCTCAATCCCAAGCCACGGCTCAACCCTCGGCTCGAATGGACAGCCCCAAGCCGTCGGCTCCTCCCCAGTGGAGTCGCCAAGCTGTGCGCACCCGAATTTAATCTCGTCGGGGCACGCATGCGCGCGCCTAAGCAAACGCGGCTTGGGAGTGTCCACCTTCCCGAGGATGCGCGACGGACGCACGTGAGAAGGAGTCGCCACTTGCCATTTTACGACCCGAAGGTCGAGGGCCGGCAAGTTACCCGGGTCTAGGGGTACGGGGTACACCTAAATGCTAAGGCAATGGTCGTACGGAACCGAAAGTTCCGAATTCGGGGGTTCTATTACGTGCGGGCCTATATCCCGCACGCCCTTTCGGTACTCTAGCTTGCTAGGCTTGCCATTT
This sequence comes from Punica granatum, assembly GCF_007655135.1. NCBI lineage: Eukaryota > Viridiplantae > Streptophyta > Magnoliopsida > Myrtales > Lythraceae > Punica > Punica granatum. Next base: position 20,647,258 of record NC_045128.1, read on the forward strand.
TGTTTATTTACCGCGTGATTTAGAGTTGCGCTCGACTCGTCCGTTTTGACATCGTAAATTCGTTGAAGTGATCAAGTTGGGCCAAGAGTCCGAAAGATGAGTAGGCTTGTGCATCGAGGAATCGGTTCATTATCTTAGCGTTACAGTTCATCGAACCGTGATGGTCAATTCCCTGCGCGAACCGAGACCGCGAGTATTCGAGCTTACTCATCTCTTGGTGATAATAGACCAACTCGACCGATTCGACACTCGGACCTCTCGCCCACCGATCGGGAATCCTTACAAGTGAATGATTATACAAATAAAATCCTCGCGATATTCTCTCGAATAATTACAAAGTACAACTGAATAAGTAAATGGATTCCGATCGGTTTGCATTGGGCCAATATTCCACTCCGGCTCACCGTGTGTTTTGAATGACTGGTAAACGAATTAAGGCAACGCGGGCTCGAAGAGCCGGGGGTCGGGTCCGATCGAACCGACGGTTTGCAGAAAAACGACTTGTTTCCACTGTAACCGTTGGATCGATCGAGCTCCCGGGTGATATCTAGACACGTTTCACGCGATCAATCCAAATCCGCCTTCCACATAGGCCGTATTCGGAGTGTGACGGTGAATCGAGGCTAGATCCCATTCCGCACTCGGGTTGCACGCGCTCGGTGAGTCAAGAGGCGTTGGACCTCGTGTTCGATGATTTGGGGCGTTGGACCCCATGTAACACGTGACCTATGGGTTCGGGCCCGAACCGCAATAAATCATCAAAAGCAAGAATAAAACAGAAGAAAACTGATATAACTGACACAATACAGAAAGCAACTGACAATTACTAATAAGTGTCGGTGAATACAAACGAATTATGTATTAGGCCGAATATACGTGATTTAATCAGTTATTATCCGTGGTTGATTGGCAAACAATGCATCTAACCTAGGCAAACATAGAGGGCGGGCTAGGATAAGGTTCTAAGCCAATTACATGTGTGTGTTTGTTTTACGACTCTTATTCAGTTAAGTGTCACTGCGGTTTCACCGAATTAACCAAACTCGTGTTTTGACTCTAGATGGGAATCTAATATTCCACCTATCCATTATCTAATGTTTGATTAAGTCGGGTGCACAATTAGTCCGGTTCTTGGTGTTTTGTAACTGAAATAAAATGTTCCCCGCCGAATCTACGATAGGAAGATAAAAATACCGAAAATGGACGGAGTGGGCCGTGCAAATGAGACTCGCACCCAGACGGGTTGCTCCTCCCCGTCCATAGATCGAGGTGTTTCCAACTTCCTAGCGCCTAGGGCATCGGTGAATCATGGAATGACGGTCATGCCCTTGGATGATAAAATTGTGATGTTCGTATATAAATTGGAGATTTGCGTCACACGGAGGAGCCTAAGAAGGACTCTCGTGCCCCGACTCGGGCCGCCTCAAATTGGGCCCGGACCCGAGTCACGGCGCGTGAGTACTCACTAGACATTGATTTCATTTGTGTCACGTGTCTCGGTATTTTGAAATTGTGAATTTTGGTGAAAAAGGGCGTTCACGTCGTTCCGTAAATCATCGATGCGTTTACGAATTAATAATCAATTTGTCCAATTATTTAGTCCGAGTGATTTAATTAATCAAATGATGCGTCCCATTTCTCGTTTGTGGAATGGTTTAGTGATTGAGGAGTTAAACCTTGATTATTATGGGCTAATGAGATGATTGTTCGGGGTTAATGCGCCTAACATGTAAATTAATCGTGAAGCTAATGATTTAAACAAAAAATATAATTGCAATCAATTCCAAGAATCGGTTTTAATCGTTTCTTGCATGCGTAAGACGCCAAACATAATAAGAACACACACATTTACAAAGTCGATGCCACCATGGTCTTGGAATCACAAATAAACATGCAATACAAACACAAGCATGATATATAATGGAATCAATAAAATGGCATCGGCGCGAAAAACGAGGTAAATCGTAAACGTAATAAACATGAAAACAGAGTTGGATTAGGGTCAAGGGGTCTATTTTGGATCTAGATTCAGTTTGGAGAGGGCTAAATTAGACAAAAAAAAAAACAGTGTGATCTGATTTGTCGAATATACGAAAAGTTCGGTAAATAATTTTTATTTGGAGTTTCAGCGCCCATAAAAATATGAAATTTTGTGTGGAACCTTAAAATAACATCAGGAATATGTGGTAAAAATTTCAGTTCATTTTGAAGTCGGATGGTTCGCGAGATCTATCAAAATCACACCGGAAACACCGAAATAACGGGTAAACATTTTTTATCCGGAGATCCAATGCACAGAAAAATCTGAAATTTTGTATGGGGACTTAAAATAATATCAAGTGTCTGTGGTAAAAATTTCAGCTCATTTCGAACTCGGATGGTTCACGAGACATATCAAAATCTGGCCGAGAATACCGAAATAACGGGTAAGCATTTGTTATCCAGAGATCCAGTGCACAGAAAATTCTGAAATTTTTTATGGGGACTCAAAATAACATCAAGTGTCTGTGATAAAAATTTCAGCTCATTTAGAACTCGGATGGTTCACGAGACATATCGAAATCTGGCCGAGAATACCGAAATAACGGGTAAACATTTTTTACCCAGAGATCCGGCGCCCAGAAAAATCTGAAATTTTATGTGGGGACTTAAAATAACATCTAGAGTCTGTGGTAAAAATTTCAGCTCATTTCGAAGTCGGATGGTTCACGAAGTTGCTCAAGGGCCAAACCCGGGATCTAAGGAAAATCATGCGAAATGAGCCCTAACACCTCATATCAAACAAATATCGAAGAACCTAGCTTCTCTAAGTCATAGAGGAGTCTTACCTAGCCTCGGAACACGAGGAAGGAGTCGGAGAAGTGGCCGTGGGAGTCGCAAGACTCGGCTTGAAGTCGCGGAAGTGAGCAATCCGAGAGAAAACAGCCGCAGCTAGTCTCGGGAGAACGGCTTGGCACGCGAGCTTCGGGCACGGCACGGTGCGGGGTCAGGCTCGTTGGACTCCTAAGAGACGGATCTAGATGGCCGTGGGCAGCCCCGAGCGTGCCAAAGCCTAAATGAACCCGAAAGTGTGAGAGAGAGTTCGGTAAAAATGAATGGAATCCGGTATGGGGGAACAAGTGAATGGTGGTTGTGCACGGTTGATCGGCCCTCGGATCGTGACCACCTCTTCACGAGAGAGGGTGAGGGTTGTGAGGAACCCTTTGAACGTGATGGCACGACTCTCCGAAGTCGTGGGAAGAAACGGTACGTCGGGAAGCTCGGTATCACGCGGGTGACGTTATCGGGACCCGACTCTCTTCACGGCTGGAACACGACGATGGAGGCCTCAAATGGAGAATCTAAGCCCGGAAATGGACTTAGGAGGTGGAAAATATGTAGGCTAGGGAGTTTGGTGATTTTTGGTTTAAGTCGGGTCGGGTGGTTACCGGAATACCAGGTGGTTTTTCGACGGTTTTGGCCGGTTTCGGCCTTGGCAAGGGGTGGCACGAGCTATGGGAGTGGGCTGAAAGTTGAGAGGACTTTAGAGAGAAGTTGGCTTGAGAGAGAGTGAGAATTAAGAAGTGACTAAGTCTAATGATGAAAGGGAACTTATAGGGAGCTCTAACGGTGTGATTAAGTGAAGTTAAGTGTGGTTAAAGGGCTTAAACATGGGCTGCCGAAATTATAGGGGCATTGATGAGGGGAAAATGTCATGTTGAGTGTAGGGGAAGCAAGAGGGGTGATGGGTGTGATGGATGGATGGTGGGAGGTGATGGATGTGAGTGTGTAAGAGGAAGTGATGGGTGTAAGAGCCAAAATTCAAATTGTGTGGAGGGGGGCTTTGGAGCCGACGGTGGAAGGGGAGGAGCCGACGGCTTGGGGCTGTCCATTCGAGCCGAGGGTTGAGCCGTGGCTTGGAATTGAGCCGCGGCTTGATGGCTTGGCTTGGCTAGGCTGTGGGTCCCATTCGGTTGAGAGAAAAGCCGGGAAATGCTTGAAACTTAATTGAGCGCGCGTCCGATCTCCGATGTCCAATTAATTTATGGATTTGGAATGCTTGAATGACGAGGATTTGAATGAGCTTAATATCGCCATGCGTCGTGTGGACGAACGTTCGGGCGACTCGACGCCTCGAGAGTCGATTTTTTGCCTCGTTTGGACATTCGGAGTGGAGTTTAGTGCCCCTCGACCCCCGATTGACCTTTGTGCATCCTATCATTCATTTTGACGATCCTTTTGCCCCGTGAGGGATTGTTGGCTCGTCATCCTCGATCGGGGACCGTTGGCCCGGGGAGACCTAGGGACCTTGACCGGGATTTTCTCGGCGTGCCCTGAATGCCTTGAGGTGCTTGGAGATTATTGTGAGGTACTCAGAGATCCTCGTGGTCTCTGCTTTCCGTGGAAATACCCGAAGGCTCGCTGGGAGGCGTTCGTGACCACTGAAACGTACTTCGGGAGACTGAGCCGGACTCCGGAAGGTTGTCTGAAGCTTGTTCCCCGGCCCTGGTGGTCCCCGGGTGCCTGTAGGCCCGTTTTGAGGGGCCGCTTGCTAGTCAGTGGGGCGAACCCCGGGAGCTATGTCAGAAAAGGCGTTCGTGGGGGATCGGGGTGTCCCGGCTCAAGCAGGATGTCCCGGAAATGCGTCCGGACGCGTCATTGGTCGTTTTGGCACTGAGGGGGATTTTTGGAGCCCCATATTGGGCACCTTTCGGTGCTTCGGTGACTCAGTGATGAATAGTGCCACAGTGCCGGCTCCGCCGTCTTCGGGATTCCTCGTTCGTCTGTTCTTCTGACTGCTCTCTTCCGTCTCTCTCAGTGGATTGTGCTCTTCTCTTACTGTCCATGATCTCGTGCCTGCCCATTGGCTTCCGATTTCCGGGTGATGAATAGTGCCCCGGGCCTCGGTTGGGGATCCTCGCATGGGGAGCCGGTGGGCCAAAATGGGGTGCTGACACCGGGTTCCTATTTCTTTACCGAACTTTCTCTCACGGTTTCAAGCCTGTCCAGGGCTTGGCACGTTCGAGACCACTCACGGACGTCTAGATCCGTCTCTTAGGAGCCTAACGAGGCCTATCTTGCATCGTGCCGTGGCCGGAGCTAGCGTGCCGACCCCGTTCTTCCCGAGTTGCCGCGGCTGCCCCCTCTCGGGTTACTCAACCCGTAGCTCCTAGCCGAGTCTTGCGACTCTCAAGACCGCTTCCCCGACTCTTTTCCTCGTGCATCGAGGCTAGGTAATGTCTCTTTACAACTTAGAGAAACTAGGATCCTTGATTTCCCGTTTGTATGAAATGTTTATGTGGTTGAAGGACCCGAATGCATGAAAACGTTACTTTTCCTTTTAGATCCGGACTTTCCCATGCACGCCATGCATCGTCACACGTTTATTTTTTTATCACGTCCGTATGCCGTAAGAACATGCATGCATAACGTGATGTGGTCCGAATCTAGGAGAGTGAGGCAGATATAGACTTGAAAGAGCCAAGGAGCCTCTCGGTCGAGCCTCCTAGATGGAGGGCCGTGAGATTCCTCGGCTCCTTTGGGTCCATAATCGTCTCATCCTTTCGGATTAGGCCACCTCCACGTTCGAGAGGTCTCTAACCGTGGCTAAGATATGATTAAATGAAGGGAATGGCTCGGCATCTAAGAGAAAGAGGCCTCGGAGGGTTCGGTTGCCCCTAGAGAACCCACGGTCATCCCTCTTGCTACGGGGATCGTGAGGTTCCTTAGGTCACCCGAGGCCCTAGGGCTCTTTTTCCTTGAGGCCATGTGATTCCCGTGGGTTATTTCGGAGTTTATCGTTAAACGAGTTAATTTCGTCCATTGATTCCATGAATATGTAATTTTGAGTGCATCGTATGTTTATTTGTGCAAATCGGGGTCGTGTTGACGTCGATTTAATGAAATGTGGGTTATATCGCGTGCATATTACATGGTGCATGCAAGGGACGGTTAGGAACGACGTGAAGGACCCACCGAAACTCGAACCGGGTCAAGGAGTATTCGGCCGATCACCCTTGAGAGGTGGTCGAATCATCCGTGACCCCTTTGGAGTCTCGTTTGGTCCCTCTGTCTTTCCGAGGTCGATCCTTGGAATTGCTCGTAATTACATTTCCTTTTAATCGTTGTCTATGCGTTCATTACTTACTAGACTTGTTAGATCCGGATATTTCCCGTTAAAACCGTAACCGCAACGTGGAACAATAATCACCGAAGAATCTCACAAACGGGCAAAGGGGACGTGTAATTTGATTAATTAAACTACTTGGATTAAATAATTGGATAAGTCAATTATTAATTCGTAAACGCATCGATGGTTCACGGAACGGCGGGGATGCTCTTTTCCTTAAAAGATCACAATTTCAAAACATCGAGATACGTGACACGAATAGGATCGGTGTCTAGCGAGTACTTGCGTGCTATGACTCAAGTCCGGGCCCAATTTGAGGCGGCTCGAGTCGAGACGCGCAAGTTCTTTTTAGACCCCTTCGTGTGACGCGATCTTCAATTTGCATACAAACATCACAATTTTATTATCCAAGGGCATAACCGTCATTCCGTGATTCACCGATACCCTAGGCATTAGGAAGTTGGACACACCTCGATCTATGAGCGAGAAAGGGCAACCCGTTTGGGTGCGAGTTTCATTCGCACGGCCCATTCCGTTCACTTTCGGTGTTTCTATCCCCCTATCGTAGATTCGGTGGTGAACATTTTATTTCAATTACAAAACATGAAGAACCGGATTAATCGTGCATTCAACCTAACAAAACATTAGATAATGGATAGGTGGAATGCTAGATTCCAATCTAGAGTCGAAACACGAGTTTGGTTAATTCGGTGAAACCACAGTGTCACCTCACTGAATAAGAATTCTAAAAATAAACTCATACATGTAATTGGCCTAGAACCATACCCTAACCCATCTCTTTGCTTGCCTAAATTAGATACATTGTTTGTTAATCAACTCCGGTTAATAACCGATTAAATCACGTACACTCGACTTAATACACCACTTGTCTGTATTCAACGGTACTTGTCAATTATTGTCTGTTTTTCGTGAATTTTATCATTTTTCTGCCGTCTTCCATTTGCCTTTGCTAATTTGTTACGGTTCGGGTCCGAACCCATAGGTTACGTAATACACGGGGTCCAACACCTCAAACCACCGAACACGAGGTCCAACGCCTCCTAACTCACTGAGAGTGCGCAACCCGAGTGCGGAATGGGATTTAGCCTCGATTCACCATCATACTCCAAACATGGCCTATGTGGAAGGCAATTTGGATTGGATGTGTGAAACGTGTTTAGATATCACCCGGGAGCTCTATCGGTCCGACGGTTGCAGCAGGAATCAACCAGTTCTCCTGCAGACCGTTGGTTCGATCGGACCCGACCCCCGGTTCCTTGAGCCCGCGTTGCCTTAATTCATTTATCGGTTATTCAAAATACATGGTGAGTCGGAGCGGAATATTGGCCCAATGCAAACCGATCGGGATCCATTTACTTATTCAGTTACACTTTGTAATTATTCGAGAGAACATTGTGAGGATTTTATCTGTACACTCACTCATTCATTTGTAAGGATCCCCGATCGGCGAGCGAGAGGTCCGAGTGTCGAACCGGTCAAGTCGGTTTATTGTTACCAAGAGATGAGTAAGCTCGAATACTCGCGGTTTCGGCTCGCGCAGGGAATCGACCATCACGGTTCGATGAACTGTAAGCCCAACTTGGTCAATTCATCGACTTTACGGTGTCAAAACGGGCGAGTCAAGTGCAACCTTAAATCACGCGGTAAATAAACAAAACGGCAAGCCTAGCAAACTAGAGTACCGAAAGGGCGTGCGGGATATAGGCCCGCACGTAATAGAACCCCTGAATTCGGAATTTTCGGTTCCGCATGACCATTGCCTTATCATTTAGGTGTACCCCGTACCCCTAGACCCGGGCGACTCAACGGCCTTCGACCTACGGGTCGTAAACAATAAGTGGCGACTCCTTCTCACGTGTGTCCGTCACGCGTCCCTGGGGAGGTGGACACTCCCAAGCCGCATTGCATAGGCTTCGCATGCGTGCCTCGACGAGATAAAATTCGGGTGCGCACACCTATGAAGGAAGTTTTGGGAGTGTCGAGCAGCAATTTAGTGTCATGGGCATGACACGTTCGGGGCGTGTGTACGAGAACCCGGCAGCCAAGGACAAAGGGAAGGCGCCCGTCACTGAAGTTAGGGCAGTGCCCGAAAGCTCGCCTTTCCCGTCCAAGAGGGTAACCGAAGAGGAAGCCGAAGCATTCATGAAGATCATAAAGGCGAGCGAGTACAAAGTAGTCGAGCAAATGGCCAAGTCCCCGGCCCACATCTCATTACTTGCCCTCCTCCTCAACTCGGAACCTCACCGGGAGGCCCTCCTCCGGGTGCTGACCGCGGCGCAGATCCCGAAGGAAACGCCCCATGATAGGATAGAGGAGACCGTCGGTTCCATCTTCTCCAATACCATCTCGTTCTCGGACGACGAGCTCCCGTCCGAAGGTTGGTCACATTCACGGGCATTGCATATTGTCTGCAAATGCAATAACTACATCATCGGCCGGGTCATGATCGATAACGGTTCCGCGCTTAACGTTTGCCCGGTAACCACCTTGAAGCAGATGAATGTGGACCTCAACCGAATCCGCCCGAGAAAAACAGCGGTCCAAGCTTTCGACGGCTCACGGTGGGAGGTAAACGGGGAGATTGACCTCCTCATAGAAGTTGGCCCGTGCTCATTCAGCATCACGTTCCAAGTGCTCGACATCCCGAACGCGTTCAGCCTACTGCTCGGGAGGCCTTGGATCCACTCGGCCGGCGCCGTCCCCTCTTCTCTGCACCAAAGGCTGAAATTCATCGTCGAGGAGAAGCTCATTACGGTGAAAGGAGAGGAGGACTACGCCATCTACAAGGAGACGGTGGTGCCCTACATTAGTGTCGGCGATGACGAGAACCTCCCATTCCATTCGTTCGAAACCATCTCCGTCATCCGGGACTACGGAGAGATTGGACCATCCCGCACCGATCGCATGATAGGGAAGGTGCTTTTGCACAGCAACTACATCCCCGGCACAGACCTCGGGGCGCGCGGACAGGGGATCAGCCGCCCCATTGAAATCGAGGAATACAAGCACAGGAGGGAACTCGGCTTTCGCCCCTCCTGTCACGATATCATCGAAGCCCGCAGGGGCAACTATCTCCACCGCCTCGCTGCGCACTATAGGAGGCTCAACAGGGGCACTCCAGTCCCCCCCGCTATCCCACTTCTTCCCCGGGCCTTCACACACTATCGGAGGCACCCTTCACGGCCCTTCCTCGGACTCCGACGACACTCCTACCGCTCCGTCAGCTGTGTACGCCGTCACCGAGGAGATTCCTGCAGGGGTTCACATCCGCCTGGTGCAGGAAAATGAGGAGCTTAACAACTGGACCTCAGTCCCGCGCTACTCGGCTGTGATTGCCAATGTGTAAGGCTAATCTATGTATAAGATGTTCCCCGCGTGTCAGCATAAGCCATGTGCCACACGACGGGAGAGGGGTTTCTATTATGGCTTCATGTGCACATTATCAATGAAATCTCTCGCGCATTTTTTTGAATTCCCATGCGTTTCATCTCCTTTTCCTATTCTCTATTTCGCAGCACTATATGTGTGCACCCGAATTTCATCTCGTCGGGGCACGCATGCGCGAAGCCTGTGCGACGCAGCTTAGAAGTGTCCACCTTCCCGGGGACGCGTGACAGACACGCGTGAAAAGGAGTCACCACTTACTATTTACGACCCGTAGGTCGAGGGCCGTTGAGTCGCCCGGGTCTAGGGGTACGAGGTACACCTAAATGCTAAGGCAATGGTCATGCGGAACCGAAAATTCCGAATTCGGGGGTTCTATTACGTGCGAGCCTATATCCCGCACACCCTTTCGGTACTCTAGTTTGTTAGGCTTGCCGTTTTTGTTTATTTACCGCGTGATTTAGGATAGCACTTGACTCGCCCGTTTTGACACCGTAAAGTCGATGAATTGATCAACTTGGGCCAAGAGTCCGAAAGATGAGTAGGCTTGTGCGTCGAGGAATCAGTTCACTATCTTAGCGTTACAGTTCATCGAACCGTGATGGTCGATTCCCTGCGCGAACCGAAACCGGGAGTATTCGAGCTTACTCATCTCTTGGTAACAATAGACCGACTTGACCGGTTCGACACTCGGACCTCTCGCTCGCCGATCGGGGATCCTTACAAATGAATGAGTGAGTGTTCAGATAAGATCCTCACAATGTACACTCGAATAATTACAGAATACGACAGAATAAAGTAAATGGATCCCCATCGGTTTGCATTGGGTCAATATTCCGCTCCGGCTCACCGTGTGTTTTGAATGACCGATAAATAAATTAAGGCAACGCGGGCTCAAGGAGCCGGGGGTCGGGTCCGATCGAACCGACGGTCTGTAGGAGAACCGATTAGTTCCCACTGTAACCGTTGGACCGATCGAGCTCCCGGGTGATATCTAAACACGTTTCACGCATCCAATCCAAATTGCCTTCCACATAGGCCATGTTTGGAGTGTGATGGTAACTCGAGGCTAGATCCCATTCCGCACTCGGGTTGCACCCGCTCGGTGAATTAGGAGGCGTTGGACCTCGTGTTCGGTGGTTTGGGGGGTTGGACCCCGTGTAACACGTAACCTATGGGATCGGGCCCGAATCGCGACAAATCAGCAAAAGTAGGAATAAAACAGAAGAAAACTGATAAAACTGATGAAATACAGACAACAACTGACAAATATCGGTGAATACAAACAAGTGGTGTACTAAGTCGAATGTACGCGATTTAATCAGTTATTAACCGGGGTTGGTTAGCAAACAATGTGTCTAACCTAGGCAAACATAGATGGTGGACTAGAATAGGGTTCTAAGCCAATTACATGTGTGTACTTGTTTTAAGACTCTTGTTCAGTGAGGTGACACTGCAGTTTCACCGAATTAGCCAAACTCGTGTTTTGACTCTAGATTGGAATCTAGTATTCCGCCTATTCACTATCTAATGTTTGATTAAGCCAAATGCATGATTAATCCGGTTTTTCGTGTTTTGTAACTGAAATAAAATGTTCACCACCGAATCTACGGTAGGAAGATAGGAACACCGAAAGTGAACGGAATGGGCCATGCGAATGAAACTCGCACCCGAACGGGTTGCCCTTTCTCGCCCATAGATCGAGGTGTTTCCAACTCCCTAACGCCTAGGGTATCGGTGAATCACGAAATGACGATTATGCCCTTGGATAATAAAACATTTGATGTTCGTGTACAAATTGAAGATCGTGTGACACGAAGAAGTCTAGGGAGGACTCGCGCGTCTCGACTCGAGCCGCCTCAAATCGGGCCCGGACTCGAGTCATAGCACGCAAGTACTCGCTAGACGTCGATTCTATTCGTGTTACACATTTTGGTGTTTTGAAATTGTGGGATTTTTAAGGAAAAAGGGCATTCTCGCCGTTCCGTGAGCCATCGACGCGCTTACGAATTAATAATCAATTTATCCAATTATTTAGTGGAAGATGATTTAATTAACCAAATGATACGTCCCGTTTCTCCCATTTGTGGAATGGTTTAATGATTGAGACCTCAAACCTCAATTGTTATGGATCAATGAAACGATTGTTCGATATTAACGTATCTAGCATACGAATTAACATGAAATCAACGATTAAATGAAAATGGTGATTACAATCAATTCCATGAATCGGTTTTGACCGTTTCTTCCATGCATAAAACATCAAACACGATGACAACGTACATTTTTTACATAGTCGGTGCCGCTATGATCTTAGGAACGCAATTAAACATGTAAACAAGCACAAACACGATATTTAGAGGAATCGATAAAACGACACCGACTCATGGGAAGTGAAAAATGTAAAAACTCGGGAAACGACTTGAGTCGGGGAAAGGAGGCCATCCATGGCCCGAGGATGCCAAGAGGGGCTCTCGGCCACCTCCCTTGGGGTGAGGCCAAGAGGCTCCTTTGGCTTGCCCGATCCAACGATGTCTCCTCGACTCCGATTCAAGTTATTTCCCGACATGCTAGCACTCTATACGATGATGACATGCATAATACGATGTAAAGACACATAAAAACATAAACTTGCATGCGAATCGGTCATGGACCGCCTTATCGCCCCACAAACGCAAAGAAAACGTAAAAGTCCTAACTTCTCTGAGTTGGGAATGATTATACCTAGCCCCGGGATGCGGGAAAAGTCGAGGAAAGCCGGAAAAAGGGCTTGGGAAGTCGGTTCTGCCCCCTGGAATGAACAGACCCGAATCGGTGAAGTTGGGTCGGCGGCAGACCCGACTGGCAGTCCGGTTTGTCGGGGGTGTACCGATTGATCGGGATGGAATTTTCGTGCGGGGCTAGTTGTATTGGATTCCCAAGAGACCAAGGATCGCGTCTACGGTGGTTTCGGGAGGAGAGCACGTGTAGATTTTCCGGAAATAAAAAACAAAGTAGGGTCAGTAAAAAAATGACAGACCCAATTGAGTCAAAACAGACCCGACTGGCACCCGATGAAGAAACGACTCCACAGGAGGCTCCCGGTGGTCTTTTGATGCAAGTTCGGTAGCATTGGACTACTAACTGACTGAGGATCACAGTGATAGGTGGATCATAGTGAGAGTCAACCCGAGCTGACCTGTATGCTCCTGAAAAGTTCCGGTCAAAAAAGAAAATCAGAGGGACAGACCCGACTGGGCTGTTTGGGTTGAAACGGCTGCAAAGGGGGCTCCGGGTGTTGCACCGAGCTGGCTCGAGTTCCTCCGACTCCTAAGGGACTGCTCTTGGTGTTCGTGACCAGCTTATGGCGTGCGCACGACTGATTTCAACTGGAAATGCAAAGAGAAACCGATAAAAAAAAAACTGTGGAAACCCGGTAAAGGAAATGAGTGAAAAAGGGCGGTCTTGCGAGGTTGAGTGGCTCTCGGCACGTGACCAACTCGTCACGGGGGAGAGTGAGGGTCATGAGGAACCCTTAGAAAGTGATGGCACGACTCGCCATGGTCGTGGGAAGGAATGGCGTCGAAGAAGCCCAGGAAGCCGTGAAACCGTCTAGGGAGCCCGATTCTGGACAGGGGCAAAAACGACTGCTGGAAGCTTCCAAACGAAAATCTAAGGCCGGAAATGGACTTAGGAGGTCGAATACATGTGGGGTATGAAGTTTGTTTGAGGCTCGAATAAGTCGGGAAGGAAGAACTCGCCTAGAAACCGGGAAACTCCCTAGGGACCCGATTCTGGACTGGGCTAGAACTGCATGCTGGAAGCTTCAAATGCCAAAACTAACACCGGAAATGAACTCGAGAGGTCGAATACATGTGGGATATAAAGTTTGGTCAAGTTTGGTTCGGGTTGAGAGGCGGTCGCCGGAAAACGGTTGAGTTTTCCGGCAATTTTGCCTTGGTTTTGGGCTGAGGGAAAGCTGGACGATTTCAGGAAAATGCTGAACTTTGAGAGGGCTTGGAGAGGGTTTCCTAGAGTGAGAAAGCTAAAGAGATTGTGCGCACCCGAATTTCATCTCGTCAGGGCACGCATGCGCGAAGCCTATGCGACGCGGCTTGGGAGTGTCTACCTTCCCGGGGACGCGCGACGGACACGCGTGAGAAGGAGTCGCCACTTACTATTTATGACCCGTAGGTCGAGGGCCGTTGAGTCGCCCGGGTCTAGGGGTATGGGGTACACCTAAATGCTAAGGCAATGGTCATGCGGAACCGAAAATTCCGAATTCGGGGGTTCTATTACGTGCGGGCCTATATCCCGTTCTCCCTTTCGGTACTCTAGTTTGCTAGGCTTTCCGTTTTGTTTATTTACCGCGTGATTTAGGGTTGCACCTGACTCGCCCGTTTTGACACCGTAAAGTCGATGAGTTGATCAAGTTGGGCCAAGAGTCCGAAAGATGAGTAGGCTTGTGCGTCGAGGAATTGGTTCACTATCTTAGCGTTACAGTTCATCGAACCGTGATGGTCGATTCCCTGCGCGAACCGAAACCGGGAGTATTCGAGCTTACTCATCTCTTGGTAACAATAGACCGACTTGACCGGTTCGACACTCTGATCTCTCGCTCGCCGATCGGGGATCCTTACAAATGAATGAGTGAGTGTTCAGATAAGATCCTCACAATGTACACTCGAATAATTACAGAATATGACTGAATAAAGTAAATGGATCCCGATCGGTTTGCATTGGGTCAATATTCCGCTCCAGCTCACCGTGTGTTTTGTATGACCGATAAATAAATTAAGGCAACGCGGGCTCAAAGAGCCGGGGGTCGGGTTCGATCAAACCGACGGTCTGCAGGAGAACCGATTAGTTCCCACTGTAACCGTTGGACCGATCGAGCTCCCGGGTGATATCTAAACACGTTTCACGCATCAAATCCAAATTGCCTTCCACATAGGCTATGTTTGGAGTGTCATGGTGACTTGAGGCTAGATCCCATTCCGCACTCGGGTTGCACGCGTCCGGTGAATTAGGAGGCGTTGGACCTCGTGTTCGGTGGTTTGGGGGGTTGGACCCCGTATAACACGTAACCTATGGGCTCGGGCTCGAATCGCGACAAATCAGTAAAAGCAAGAATAAAACAGAATAAAACTAATAAAACTGATGAAATATAGACAACAACTGACAAATATCGGTGAATACAGACAAGTGGTGTACTAAGTCGAATGTACGTGATTTAATCAGTTATTAACCGAGGTTGATTAGCAAACAATGTGTCTAAATTAGGCAAACATAGATGGTGGACTAGAATAGGGTTCTAAGCCAATTACATGTGTGTACTTGTTTTAAGACTCTTGTTTAGTGAGGTGATACTGAGGTTTCACTGAATTAGCCAAACTGGTGTTTTGACTCTAGATTGGAATCTAGTATTCCGCCTATTCACTATCTAATGTTTGATTAAGCCAAATGCATGATTAATCCAGTTTTTCGTGTTTTGTAACTGAAATAAAATGTTCACCACCGAATCTACGGTAGGAAGATAGAAACACCGAAAGTGAACGGAATGGGCCGTGCGAATGAAACTCGCACCCGAACGGGTTGCCCTTTCTCGCCCATAGATCGAGGTGTTTTCAACTCCCTAACGCCTAGGATATCGGTGAATCTCGGAATGACGATTATGCCCTTGGATAATAAAACGTGTGATGTTCGTGTACAAATTGAAGATCGTGTGACACGAAGAAGTCTAGGGAGGACTCGCGCGTCCCGACTCGAGTCGCCTCAAATCGGCCCGGACTCGAGTCATAGCACGCGAGTATTCGCTAGACGTCGGTTCTATTCGTGTTACACGTCTTGGTGTTTTGAAATGGTGGGCTTTTTAAGGAAAAAGGCGTTCTCGCCGTTCCGTGAGCCATCGACGCGCTTACGAATTAATAATCAATTTATCCAATTATTTAGTCCAAGATGATTTAATTAACCGAATAATACGTCCCATTTCTCCCATTTGTGGAATGATTTAATCATTGAGACCTCAAACCTGAATTGTTATAGATCAATGAAACGATTGTTCAATATTAACGTATCTAGCATACGAAGTAACATGAAACCAACAATTAAATGAAAATGGTGATTACAATCAATTCCAAGAATCGGTTTTGACCGTTTCTTGCATGCATAAAACATCAAACACGATGACAACGTACATTTTTTACATAGCCGGTGCCGCTATGATCTTAGGAACGCAATTGAACATACAAACAAGCACAAACACGATATTTAGAGGAATCGATAAAACGACACCGACTCATGGGAAGTGAAAAATGTAAAAACTCGGGAAACGACTTGAGTCGGGGAAAGGAGGCCATCCATGGCCCGAGGATGCCAAGAGGGGCTCTCGGCCACCTCCCTTGGGGTGAGGCCGAGAGGCTCCTTTTGCTTGCCCGATCCAACGATGTCTCCTCGACTCCGATTCAAGCCATTTCCCGACATGCTAGCACTATATACGATGATGACATGCATAATACGATGTAAAAACACATAAAAACATAAACTTGCATGTGAATCGGTCATGGACCGCCTTATCGCCCCACAAACGCAAAGAAAACGTAAAAGTCCTAACTTCTCTGAGTTGGGAATGATTATACCTAGCCCCGGGATGCGGGAAAAGTCGAGGAAAGCCGGAAAAAGGGCTTGGGAAGTCGGTTCTGCCCCCTGGAATGAACAGACCGAATCAGTGAAGTTGGGTCGGCGGCAGACCCGACTGGCAGTCCGGTTTGTCGGGGGTGTACCGATTGATCGGGATGGAATTTTCGTGCGGGGCCAGTTGTATTGGATTCCCAAGAGACCAAGGATCGCGTCTACGGTGGTTTCGGGAGGAGAGCATGCGTAGATTTTCCGGAAATCAAAAACAAAATAGGGTCAATAAAAAAAAGACAGACCCAGTCGGGTCAAAACAGACCCGACTGGCACCCGATGAAGAAACGGCTCCACAGGAGATCTCCCGGTGGTCTTTTGATGCAAGGTCGGTGGCATTAGACTCCTGACTGAGTGGCTCGTAGCGAGATTCAACCCGAGCTGACCTGTACGTTCCTGCAAAGTTCGTGTTAGAAAAGACGACCAGAGGAACAAACCCGACTGGCACCCCGATGAAGAAACAACTCTATGGGAGGCTCCCGATGGTCTTTTGGTGCAAGATCGGTGGCATTGGACTCCTAACCGACTGAGGATCATGCCTGCAGTGGTTTCATGAGGATTGGACATCTAGATTTTCCTGAGAGATGCAAAGAAAACCGGTAAAAACTGGAAAAAATCTGTGAAGGGAGAAAAGAGAGAAATGGTGGTGGTGCGCGGTTGAGCGGTTCTTGGCACGTGACCACCCCGTCACGGGGGAGAGTGAGGGTCATGAGGAACCCTTAGAAAGTGATGGCACGACTCGCCATGGTCGTGGGAAGGAGTGGCGTCGAAGAAGCCCGGAATGCACCCGTGAAACCCGATTCTGCCCAACTCTGGAACGCAGAGCTGAAAGGTTCAAATGCAAAAACTAAGCTCGGAAATGGTCTTAGGAGGTCGAAAACATGTGGGATATGAAGTTTGGTTGAGTTTGCTTAAGTCGAGAGGGAAGAACTCGCATAGAAACCGGGAAAACGCTTAAGGGACTGTTTCTGGACAGAGCTGGAACGAGGTACTGGGAGTTTCAAATGAAAAATCTAAGGTCGGAAATGGACTTAGGAGGTCGAAAACATGTGGGATATGAAGTTTGGTTGAAGTCGGCTAAGGTTGGGTGGCAGACGCCGGAAAACGAGATTGGTTTGGCCTTGTTTTGCCCTGTTTCTGGGCTGAGGAGGGGCTGCACGAATTCTGGAATTTGCTGAACTTTAAGAGGGCTTGAAGAGGGTTTCCTAGAGTGAGAAGGCTAGAAAGATGATGGGAGTTGAGTTGTGATTAAGTTAATGACCCAATGGGCTTATAAAGGTGGCTTTAATGGCTCAATTAGTGAAAACAAAGCACAATTAAGGAGAGGGTTAGGGGGATCCGAATTTTTAAGATGGATTAAGGAGGGGAAGTTGTCTTGAAAGGTGATGGGAAGTGATGGATGGAAGAGTAGAGTTGATGGATGGAAGAGTGGAGTTGATGGGTGTAAGAGATATTTTGAAAAATGGGTGGATGAGGCTCATTTGGCTTGTCTTTAGAGGAGAGCCATGGCTCGCGGCTTGGCTCGGCTCGGCTTGGCTAGCTCAAGGGTCCCTCTTGATTAGGAAGAAAGCCAGTAGAAGCTCGGGGCTTGATTGATCACGCATTCGATTTCCGTGGTTCGCTTGAACGATGAATTATCGATGTACGCGCGAATACGATTTTAATGAGCCTAATATTGACATTCTTCTTATGGGTGAATGCTCGGGCATCCCGAGGACTCGGAAGCCGGTTTTGCTCCGTTTTGATGATCGAGGTGAAGTTGTCCGTTTCTGTCGCTTGTTCGCGCCTCTGCGTGATGTACCGCTCGTGTCGGCGTTTTCTTCGCATTGAGGGAAACGGTTTACTCGCCGACCCCGGCTGGAGATCAATAACAGGAGATGACCTAGGAATCTGTGAACGGGGCTTTCTCAGTGTTTCCCGAGTGTTCTGATGTGTTCGGAGACCACTGTGATCTCCGTTTGTCAAAAATGAGTCCTGAAGGCTTGTCGAGAAGCGTTCGTGACCATTGAAACGTCACTCGGGAGATCGGTATGACTTGCTTTGTCCGAACTGAAATGATTTCCTAGCCCCTGGGGGTTATTGGGAGTGGGTGGTGCAAAGCTCGGACGTCAACATTTTCCCGAATGAACTCTGAGCACAAGATTCCCCGTGAAAGGGGCCCTTTCATTACTGGAATGGTACTCGGGAAATGGATCATGCAATGCTATCGGGGTTTATCTCCTAAGCCCTTGAGGTCCCTGGGATTGATTGGCACAAATTTCGTGCACTGACGATTTGTTAAAAGGGTCTCCGGCTATGTCTTTCTGTAGAAAATGGCCCCTTTTTCCCGGGTCGAGATCCACTCGGGAGACCAAGATGAACCCCGAAACGCAGTCTGAATCCTATTCCATGGTCCTGGTAGTCCTTGGGTATGTGCAGGCCTGTTTTCGGGTGCCGTTTATCTGTTCGTGAATCGGGCCTCTCGGGGGCCCCGTTAGGAAGGCGTCTGTGAATGTTCGGGAGTGCCCTGGCTTAAGCAGGGTGATTCTGAAGTGTGCCCGGATGTGCCATTGGTCATTTTGGCACCAAGAGGGATTTTTAGAGTCCTATATTGGATACCTTCTGACGCTCCGGTAATCCGGTGATGAATAGTATTATAGTGCCGGTCTCTGCTGTTTTCAGGGTTCGTTGTTTGTTTACTCTTCCGATTGCCTTCTCGTACTCTCCTAGTGGACCTTGCTTTTCTCTTGTTATTCATGACTTTGTGCCCGCACATTCGCCTTCGGTTTTCCGATGGTGAATAGTGTCCCGAGCTTTGGTCAGAAGTCCTCCGTCGGAGCTGATGGACCAAAATGGGGTGCCGACAGCTTGCCCCTCTTTGGTTGCATGCTCGATCAGAGGAGGTAACCAAAGATCATGAGAAGCAACCCTTTTGGTCCCGGCGACCGCTTCTGTCGTCACTCTCCGTGATAGCTCGCCTCTCCTGTCATAAGATAGTAGCATGATTGGGATTTGGAGGATGTGAAGTGGTGGGTGAAGGGCCGAAGCCCGTGAAAAGCAGTAAAGTGGACGCGAAGTCCGAAAAGAAATAAAGTGGACGCGAAGTCCGGAAAGCAGTAAAGCGGACGCGAAGTCCGTAAAGTAGTAAAGCGGACGCGAAGTCCGTGGACGCGAAGTCCGGAAAACAGTAAAGCGGATGCGAAGTCCAAAAAGCAGTAAAGCGGACGCGAAGTCTGGGGACGCGAAGTCCGGAAAGCAGTAAAGCGGACGCGAAGTCCGGAAAGTAGTAAAGCGGACGCGAAGTCCAGAAAGCAGTAAAGCGGACGCGAAGTCCGGAAAGCAGTAAAACGGACGCGAAGTCCGGAAAGCAGTAAAGGGGACGCGAAGTCCGGAAAGCAGTAAAGGGGACGCGAAGTCCGTGGACACGAAGTTCGGAAAGCAGTAAATATCGCTGGTGTGCTGTGGGGACGCGGTGGTTGGCGTCGATCGCCATTTGTCGCACGATTAAGAATTTGTTGGACAATGGCATCAGGTATGCCGCCGTGAAGGCATTGATTTGCCGGAGACTGGTCCCGCTATTGGGGAGGTTGCCTGTTTGTTGGGGATGCCCCGGTCTTGTCATTGGGATTCGAGCTCTAGGGTGGAGCACCCACGTAACCCTAGGGATCGGGAATCAGAGTCTGCCGTAGTTCCTGCATTTGTTGTACCTGTGATCCTGACATCATTAGTAAGTTATGGGATTACTAGCGATTTGTAAGCACAGTTAAAAGGAAGTGTTTGTGACGCATGCTCTTCAGTTTCGGGTCGCCTGGGCGACTCGTGAAGAGTTTTTTGCTTTGGTGATGCAAATGGGGGTCCCGCTTTCAGAGGCCCCGATGCGAGGCCTCCGGGGCTCTTGTTGGCCTTACATGGGCATATCAAAACGTTCTCAACGGTGCCCAAGTGGCTCTATCGGTTGTTCGACGCGCCTGTGAACTTAGGACCCTTCTCATCAGGGTGCCGTAGGGCGGCTGCATTTGTAACTCGCATGGGGAATTTTTGTTCAAATTTGGTCAGACCTCAGTTTAGTCATTTCCAGAGTGTTATGACTAGACTCCCGGAAAGAAATGTCTAGGATTTTGGCTTTGTGGTAGCCGATTGAAGGGTGGTTGTGACCCATTTTAGAGTTGTGCAATGACAAAGAGAAAGCTTAGGGAGCACGTTGTCCAAGGCTGAAAGGATACACGGGTTCACGCCTGCCATGAGATGTACCCCCTTCTCTTCCGTCCTTCGGTTGGTGTTAGCTATCTTGAACTGCTTGGATTGCGTGCTTGGTCGCCCGCTGTGCTTGAAGAAGAATCCGCCTTGGACGGTTGAGTTCAGTAGGAGAGCCGATCGGGGATCATGTTGGAGTAGATAACCTGGCCATTTCCCTTGGGGATCCCTGGTCCGCGCAGTGTGCGAAGGCCCAGGGTGACTGCTTTGTTTATCTCTCATTTACTCTCCTTTTGCTACGGTCACCCGCCTCAAGGCCGTACCTCTCAACCTAAAGGGGACGAACTCTCCTTTTGCCACGACCGCCCGCCTCGGAATTTTCAGTCGTGCCTCTCTTTTACCCTAGCTTTTGCCTAGGCCGCCCCAAAAGGGGTTTTCGACCTAGCGGGCTTGATTCTTTTATCTCTCGAGTTTGCAAGGGCAAAGGGTTCGAAGGATTCAACCTCCAAATGCATTGTTTTCTGTCTCCGTCGAGGAGTTGTATCTGCTGCTCCCCTTTTTGTCGGGGTTTGTTGATTTCTCAGGATTGACGGTGCCGGAGTTTTAAATCTCGGCGATGCCTTGTTTTGTTCATTGGCGGGTTTTTCCCGCTTCTTTTCTCTCTCTCTTCATTAACGGGTTTTTCTTGCTTCTTTTCGCTCTTTTTTTTCTTGCAGCTTGGGTTTGTATCGTGTCCCCATGTATTTGTTTTACTTTTCCCGACTCTTTTGTTGTTGCGGGTGCTTTGATGCGCTTTGCCTCGTGGAGACTTGGTGTTCGTTCTTTATGCATTCGGAAGTCAAACTACGTGTTTTTCGACCTTGCAATCTTTACAAGTGATTTCCCCTGTTGTCTAGAGAAAGAAAATGCAAAATTGCCCTAGGGAGTGTGTGACCGAAGTTGTCCTGATGCTTGCTGTGGAAGATGCCCATTCTCGATGCGGATGACTAGGGGCATTCCAGTGTCGTTTGTTGGAGTGACCCACTATGGTGACCTCAGGGCGAACTTTAACCAGGGATGCCCCAGTGTACGTCGCTTGCCGAGGTCATGCTGTCGCGAGCTTCAACCGGGGATGCCCCAGTGTACGTCGCTTGCCGAGGTCGTGCTGTCGCGAGCTTCAACCAGGGATGCCCCAGTGTATGTTGCTTGGACGGCTGGATGATGTTCGAGGTGGTCTCGGTGTGAATGATGAATGTGAATGCCCCGATCTTCATTGTTAATGTGACCTGAGGTGGGCGCCTTGTACAATCATTGTCCCCGATCGTATCTTGCTATTTAAGCAGTACATGCCACTTGGATGGTGCACGCTGTTAAAGTCCCTGAATATTCGGGGAAGACGGTTGTGTTGATGCTGGGCTATTCGCTCGATTGTCCTCGTCTTCGACTTCATAAGGGGTACCTCATCGTTGGACACCTCCCTCATCAAAGTATAAGGAAAGGGTCCAAGACAAGTTCTCGGGGAAGCATGAACTTGCGCATCGCTCTTCGCCTGTGGTCAATGTGCCCCTGTGAAGGATGACAAAGAAGACAATGCATTAGGCGATTATGCGGGGGATATGCGGTAAGAAATATGAGGTAGTCCTATGGGAAAATCCCTTTTTGTCCCACCCGCGACCCATGGGGTGCCGCGTGTAGACGACATTTGTTTCCGGGAATCTGGTCATCACCACTCTGGAGTGGTTAGACCGTGACTGAGATCACATAAGCATATTTTCCCTAATTGTGAGTAGGCCTGCGCAGCCGTCCTAGGAAAGGCTCGAGGAGCAGGGTCCCATGAGGACAAGTGAGTCGAATAGGTCCAAAAGAACTAATAGGGCATCGCAAAGACTGTTGTAATGCTCAATTGAAGGATTTGTTCATGCCGGGAAACCATTTGTGGGAATGCATTTAAATTAAAGTAAAAGAGAGTTTAAAGAAGAGTGGGTGTTGCCCCAATGGCTGGTTGATGGCCACAGCGGAGGGTGGGCAGGGATCATTCTCCGATCGGAGATGTGATCGTGCTAGTGACTTTCGCGGCGGGTGGGCAGGGTCATGCTCTGTTCGTCGGAGTTGTTGCCTGTGATCTTTTGCGGAGGGAGGGTTGGGATTCGGTGTCGAAGTTCCAAGGTGCTGGAGGGAAGTGTTCATTATCCTGATTGTGGTCATTCAAGGTTCAGGTTGCCGTCTTGTCAGTTATTTCCTGCAATGGGAAGAGAAAACAATGAAGGAGAAAACTATATTCGTGATTTCAACGTAAGGGCGTAGGGGATTGAACTAGCCTGGTAGGCGTCATGCAAGCACACTGGAAGACATGCACAAGGTGTGTCGAGGATGTGTGCATGGACAAGGTAGGGGTGTGCTCGCACGACGCGGAAAGGGCACACTCAGTTGTGCTGATGGAAGCACTTGTAGCATGGAGGGACGTGTGCTCAACCATGCAATGACATAATCGATTGCGCGGGATCAATGGGGAGTTAGCATTGCTTGGATGGTTGGCCCTTGAGCTACTGATTGTCTCGCCGTGGAGGAAGGGTGAGGACCACGAGAGGTCCACCTGCGAAGGCGGTCACAACTTTGTCTATCGTGTGGTAGTGTTAATTGTCGTGTAAAACAGTAAATGGATAGGATGCATGCAATGCATGAGTTTTCAAAGGCTAATGTTGTCGTTCACATTGACTCGAAAGGTTCAAAGTACAATGCAAATTTTGTAAAATAGAGCCTTAAGCTGATTCGCCACCACACTCGGGGTTTGAGCGAGCGCGGCCTCGGAAAGCACCGGTTCTAGGCGAGGGCCTTGCGGAGATATCTATCCTAGAGTGCATGTGTGGGCCTCCTCGAGCCCTCTTCCTAGACCTCTCCAGGGCGACGTTCGCTCAAGCGAGCTCCTGACCGCATCTCTGCATCTTGGCATGGGTTTGAGAGAGCTCCTTCTAAGGTGTTTGGCCAGCGAGTTCTTCGTGATGCGATTCTCGCCAAGAATGACGAGACCCGACAACTAAAGGAAACCAAGATCGTTTCACGATCAGATTTGATTGACGAACCCTCGACCCGTTGTTTACTACGAAAACAAGAACCTTGGTATAACTGACCTCAACCCGTTGTTTAATGCGAAACAAGAACCTCGGTATATAGGAAGACGCCACAAACGGTAATGGAAAGCCGCTTGATAAGTCGATGAAGACGCCACAAACGGTGGTGGAAAGCCGTTTGATAAGTCGATGATGAACGCCACGGAAACTTCCGATAAGTTCGATTATTTCTTCAAGAACCAAAGAGAATACTCTCACAATTTTCTGAATGTTCCTCTCATTAAAAATTGACTAAGATGAATATATATAGACATAAAGTAATCCTAATCTGGTCATATCTCCTCCTATAGATAAGGAAATTAAAACCAAGAATATCGATAGAGATATGACATAATCTATAAAGATATAAAATCTAAATACCCCTAGAATATCTCTATGAGATTTAAACTTTAAACAAATCTGATGTTATCTTCTGTTGATCATCAACTATTCTAGAAGCTTCCTCAAACACTTGTTGAATTTAGCCTTGTCCGGAATCTTCTATAACTTGAATCAAATTGATGGATTTTTGTTGATTACGTGATTCATGTCCAATGGGCCTCCACGAATTGGCTTGAGCCCGAACCTCTTGAATTAGGCCGTTGAGTTCATCTTTAAACTTCTTTGCTCGTGCTCGCGTAACCGGTCCAATTGGAACTTGAACTGGATCCCTTGAAGTCGTGCTACGATTTGCATCATTCCCCTCCTCTTGAAAAGGATTTGTCCTCAAATCATCACCTACATCAAAAGGAAGCAAATCAGAAACATTAAAAGTAGCACTTACATTGTACTCACCAGGTAAGTCTAGTTTATAAGCATTGTCATTGATGCGCTCCAGGACTTGAAAAGGTCCATCTCCTCTTGGAAGCAGTTTGGAACGTCTTTGCGCCGGAAATCTCTCTTTCCTCATATGCAACCAAACCCAATCTCCGGGTTCAAAAATCAGCTTATGACGGCCCTTGTTGGCGTGTTTTGTATACTGCTCCGTTTTTCGTTCAATGTTGAGTCTTGTTTTTCTCATGAATCTGCTTGACAAATTCAGCTTTCTTTTTGCCATCTAAATTAACATGCTCAGTCAAAGGTAAAGGAGATAAATCCAATGGAGTTAAAGGATTAAATCCATAAACAACTTCAAATTGTGAAAATTTAGTAGCGGAATGAACAGATCTGTTATAAGCAAACTCAACATGTGGTAAACACTCTTCCCATGTTTTAATGTTTTTTTTTATGATTGCCCTCAACAAAGTAGACAAAGTTCTATTTACTACTTCCGTTTGACCATCAGTTTGTGGGTGACAAGTAGTAGAAAATAACAGCTTAGTACCTAACTTACACCACAAAGTCTTCCAAAAATAGCTCAAGAACTTAGCATCTCTATCCGAAACAATTGTTCTAGGCATGCTATGGAACCTCACAATCTCCCTAAAGAACAAATCAGCAACATGCGAGGCATCATCCGATTTGTGACATGGAATAAAGTGTGCCATCTTAGAAAATCTATCCACAACCACAAAAATTGAATCTCTCCCACGTTTAGTCCTAGGTAATCCTAACACAAAGTCCATTGAAATATCAATCCAAGGCTCACTAGGAATTGGTAAAGGAGTATACAAACCGTTAGGCTGCACTCTGGATTTACCTTGCCTACACGTAATGCATCTACCACAAATTCTCTCAACATCTCTTTTCATATGTGGCCAATAGAAGTGTTCTTGCAAAATAGCTAAAGTCTTTGCAATTCCCAAAAGTCCCATTAATCTTCCACCAAGAGATTCATGCACCAATAACTTTTCTTTCCTAAACACATCTAAAACAGATTTCAAATGTACCTTATGATCATCTAAGTTTTTGCTATAAACGAGTATATCATCAAAGTAGACAACCACAAATCTACCTATAAATGCACGCAAAACATGATTCATAAGTCTCATAAAAGTGTTTGGAGCATTAGTCAAACCAAAAGGCATAACTAACCATTCATACAAACCGTATTTTGTTTTAAAGGCAGTTTTCCATTCATCTCCTTCTTTCATTCTAATCTGATGATAACCACTCTTTAAATCAATTTTAGAAAATACACAAGAACCATGTAACTCATCTAACATATCATCTAAGCGAGGAATAGGATGACGATACTTTACCGTTATGTTGTTGATTGCTCGGCAATCAACGCACATTCTCCACGTCCCATCCTTCTTAGGTACAAGTATTACTGGAACAGCGCATGGGCTCAAGCTCTCCCTCACGTACCCTTTCTCTAACAACTCCTTTACCTGCCGTTGAAGCTCCTTTGTCTCCTCAGGATTGCTCCTATAGGCTGGTCGGTTTGGAATTGTCGCACCGGGAACAAAATCAATTTGATGTTCAATCCCTCGGATTGGAGGTAAGCCATGTGGTGTTTCCTCGGGAAAGACATCCTCATACTCCTGCAAAAGAGAAACAACAGAACTAGGCAGAGCGATATCAAGTTCGTTAGTATTGAAAAATGCCTCTTTGTACAAAAGTACAATCATCGGCAGATTTAAAAACATTGCTTGCCTAATTTCTCCCATTTTTGCATAAAAATTCTTTTGTTTTCTCTCTGATTTTCTCTCAATGGCCGAATTTTGATTTTCTTTTTCTCTCTCATTTTTCTCAGCCTCTCTCTGATTTTCACTCGTTTTCTTCTGTTCACTCTCTTTCTTTTGATCACTCTCTTTTTGCAATCTCACTTGATCCTCATATACTTGCTGCGGAGTCAATGGTACAAGAGTGATTGATCGTTGATTAAGTACAAAGGAGTATTTGTTCGTAAAGCCATCATGCTTCACACGCCTATCAAATTGCCATGGACGTCCTAGCAACAAATGTCCTGCTTGCATCGGTACTACATCACACAACACTTCATCTTCATATTTACCGATTCGAAATGCAACTAACACCTGCTTGTCCACCCTTATCTCACCACTATCATTTAACCATTGCAATTTGTATGGCTTGGGGTGCTTCAGCATGGGTAGTCCCAATTTTTCCACCATTGTTGTGCTTGCGACATTAGTACAACTACCACCATCAATAATTACACTACATACCTTGTCTTTGATGTAGCACCTAGTGTGAAAGATGTTCTCCCGCTGCACTTCTTCAACTCTTTTTGTTTGCAAGCTCAATGCTCTCCTTGCCACCAATGTTAATGCATCTGGAGCTAAATATTCCTCCTCGGGAACGTCCTCCAATGGGGGCATGTAATCGGGGTCACTCTTTCTTTGGAACGATGGGAATGTCATCTTAATACTACCCAAGTTATTGTCTTCCCGATTCCTATCTTCTCTAAACCGCCATCCATGTTTCCTATTACTAACAACTGAATCTCGATCATCTTCATCAAAACCAACCCCATAATTCTCTTCATCTTCAACCCTCACTTCCCTCGATTGAACTCTTTCCTTCCTAAGTGCATTAGGAGCGTTTTGTGGCTGCTCCACACGTTTATTCTCCATCATATCTATCCGTTCATGAAACTGCTCAAACTCCAACCTCATCACACGCCTCATCTCACTCATCATGGCCTCTATAAGTATTTTCGAATCAACCAATGCCGTAGCACCTTCGGGAATACTCTTAGCACTGTTGTGAGACATGATTGCTGCAAAATAAAGTTAGAAAAAAAAGGACCTCACAATTCTCTCCCTTACGTGTTTACACTCAAGAATGTGAATCCCTCTACACTCGTGTTTTCACTCAAACAAACGTGGCTTTTAACCCTCTAATGTTCTTACCACTCCTGCCTTTTTTCCACTCAATAATTCTCTTTAAGATCTTTTGGAACTAAACAAACAATTCTCCAAAATTTCCAGTAGCAATTCCCCAAGAACTTACCAAGGAAAATTAATATTCAAAGGAAATTTCAAGAGGAAAAGAAGCAAGAGAAAAGGCAACCAGAATGAAGTATATCAGAATGTTATATGAAATTCTGGAATCAAAATCAATGTAGATCACAAAGAAAGGGAAATAACAACTTTAGAATGGTCTGATGTAAAGAATTTGGATCAAATTGACAACGATGTCTTATTTCTTTTCTTTCGATCCTTCTTTTTTTTTCAGCTCTGTATTTTTTTTGGCCGATTTTTTTTTTCAGCTCTTTTTTTTTCTGTTAACAATCCGCAAAGAACAAAACTCGATGAAGCGAAACTCAGCAAATTGAAACAAAAAAAATGGATAGGATAAACCCGATTTGGAGCCTGATGCTCTGATACCAAATGATGCGATTCTCGCCAAGAATGACGAGACCCGACAACTAAAGGAAACCAAGATCGTTTCACGATCAGATTTGATTGACAAACCCTCGACCCGTTGTTTACTACAAAAACAAGAACCTTGCTATAACTGACCTCAACCCGTTATTTAATGCGAAACAAGAACCTCGGTATATAGGAAGACGCCACAAACGGTAATGGAAAGCCGCTTGATAAGTCGATGAAGACGCCACAAACGGTGGTGGAAAGCCGTTTGATAAGTCGATGATGAACGCCACGGAAACTTTCGATAAGTTCGATTAGTTCTTCAAGAACCAAAGAGAATACTCTCACAATTTTCTGAATGTTCCTCTCATTAAAAATTGACTAAGATGAATATATATAGACATAAAGTAATCCTAATCTGGTCATATCTCCTCCTATAGATAAGGAAATTAAAACCAAGAATATCGATAGAGATATGACATAATCTATAAAGATATAAAATCTAAATACCCCTAGAATATCTCTATGAGATTTAAACTTTAAACAAATCTGATGTTATCTTCTGTTGATCATCAACTATTCTAGAAGCTTCCTCAAACACTTGCTGAATTTAGCCTTGTCCGGAATCTTCTATAACTTGAATCAAATTGATGGATTTTTGTTGATTACGTGATTCATGTCCAATGGGCCTCCACGAATTTGCTTGAGCCCGAACCTCTTGAATTAGGCCGTTGAGTTCATCTTTAAACTTCTTTGCTCGTGCTCGCGTAACCGGTCCAATTGGAACTTGAACTGGATCCCTTGAAGTCGTGCTACGATTTGCATCACTTCGTCTCTTAGCGACCTCTCGGTGATCGAACCTAGTGTTGATGAGGTCGATCACGTTGTCCCGGAATATACACCATTCGGGTTCTGTGGCGGGTCGGTGAGGTCCTCGTGTGTTGGCGGACTCTGTCGAGGCGCGGGCAGGAGGCCGAGCAAGGCGTCCCTTACCAAGACGACAGGAAAATCCGTTTAGGACTCGTCAACATGAATGACATCCTAATTTTTGAAAACTGCATGATGCATGTGTGCGAAGAGAGTAAATGGCCATGGCTTAATAGAAATTACATGTACATCGCTCTCGAAATGGAAAAGACTAAATTGGCTCGCAGGCCGACTCGATGGACTATTATCGGAGTCGGGTTGAAGGCTTGCATGGAGGCATAGCACGATGCATGGTTCGGTGCTACAAGGACCGTGCTATCTATGGATGGGGGCTCCCGACTCAAGGGTGTGAATTCCTTGAAATCGAGCTAGGATCTTTGAGGGCCTGTTCGGTGGCATAGCCGACTTGATCCGTTCCCTTGCTCGGAACCTCTGACTAACCTAACTTCCTATTTTGGCGCCCGTGGGATTTCGGACAAGGCACCTAAAGCTAGCATGCGTGAAATAAATGTGCGTAAGTAGATAAGCCGTAAACGACGGAAAGCAGTGAATAAACAAGCAAGCAAGCAGACGGGATTAAGCCCGAACCCTCTAGATGTCCCCAGTGGAGTCGCCAAGCTGTGCGCACCCGAATTTCATCTCGTCGGGGCACGCATGCGCGAAGCCTATGCGACGCGGCTTGGGAGTGTCCACCTTCCCAGGACGCGCGACGGACACGAGTGAGAAGGAGTCGCCACTTACTATTTACGACTCGTAGGTCGAGGGCCGTTGAGTCGCCCAGGTCTAGGGGTAAGGGGTGCACCTAAATGCTAAGGCAATGGTCATGCAGAACCGAAAATTCCGATTTCGGGGGTTCTATTACGTGCGGGCCTATATCCCGCTCGCCCTTTCGGTACTCTAGTTTACTAGGCTTGCCATTTTGTTTATTTACCGCGTGATTTAGAGTTGCACTTGACTCGCCCGTTTTGACACCGTAAAGTCGATGAGTTGATCAAGTTAGGCCAAGAGTCTGAAAGATGAGTAGGCTTGTGCGTCGAGGAATTGGTTCACTATCTTAGCGTTACAGTTCATCGAACCGTGATGGTCGATTCCCTGCGCGAACCGAAACCGGGAGTATTCGAGCTTACTCATCTCTTGGTAACAATAGACCGACTTGACCGGTTCGACACTCTGACCTCTCGCTCGCCGATCGGGGATCCTTACAAATGAATGAGTGAGTGTTCAGATAAGATCGTCACGATGTACACTCGAATAATTACAGAATAGGACTGAATAAAGTAAATGGATCCCGATCGGTTTGCATTGGGTCAATATTCCGCTCCGGCTCATCGTGTGTTTTGAATGACCGATAAATAAATTAAGGCAACGCGGGCCCAAGGAGCCGGGGGTCGGGTCCGATCGAACCGACGGTCTGTAGGAGAACCGATTAGTTCCCACTGTAACCGTTGGACAGATCGAGCTCCCGGGTGATATCTAAACACGTTTCACGCATCCAATCCAAATTGCCTTCCACATAGGCCATGTTTGGAGTGTGATGGTAACTCGAGGCTAGATCCCATTCCGCACTCGGGTTGCACCCGCTCGGTGAATTAGGAGGCGTTGGACCTCGTGTTTGGTGGTTTGGGGGGTTGGACCCCGTGTAACACGTAACCTATGGGCTCGGGCCCGAATCGCGAAAAATTAGCAAAAGCAAGAATAAAACAAAAGAAAACTGATAAAACTGATGAAATACAGACAACAACTAACAAATATCGGTGAATACAAACAAGTGGTGTACTAAGTTGAATGTACGCGATTTAATCAGTTATTAATCGGGGTTGATTAGCAAACAATGTGTCTAACCTAGGCAAACATAGATGGTGGACTAGAATAGGGTTCTAAGCCAATTACATGTGTGTACTTGTTTTAAGACTCTTGTTCAGTGAGGTGACACTGCGGTTTCACCGAATTAGCCAAACTCGTGTTTTGACTCTAGATTGGAATCTAGTATTCCGCCTATTCACTATCTAATGTTTGATTAAGCCAAATGCATGATTAATCCGGTTTTTCGTGTTTTGTAACTGAAATAAAATGTTTACCACCGAATCTACGGTAGGAAGATAGAAACACCGAAAGTGAACGGAATGGGCCATGCGAATGAAACTCGCACCCGAACGGGTTGCCCTTTCTCGCCCATAGATCGAGGTGTTTCCAACTCCCTAACGCCTAGGGTATCGGTGAATCACGAAATGACGATTATGCCCTTGGATAATAAAACATGTGATGTTCGTGTACAAATTGAAGATCGTGCGACACGAAGAAGTCTAGGGAGGACTCGCGCGTCCCGACTCGAGCCGCCTCAAATCGGGCCCGGACTCGAGTCATAGCATGCGAGTACTCGCTAGACGTCGATTCTATTGGTGTTACACGTCTTGGTGTTTTGAAATTGTGGGCTTTTTAAGGAAAAAGGGCATTCTCGCCGTTCCGTGAGCCATCGACGCGCTTATGAATTAATAATCAATTTATCCAATTATTTAGTCCAAGATGATTTAATTAACCAAATGATACGTCCCGTTTCTCCCATTTGTGGAATGGTTTAATGATTGAGACCTCAAACCTCAATTGTTATTGATCAATGAAACGATTGTTCGATATTAACGTATCTAGCATACGAAGTAACATGAAACCAACGATTAAATGAAAATGGTGATTACAATCAATTCCAAGAATCGATTTTGACCGTTTCTTGCATGCATAAAACATCAAACACGATGACAACGTACATTTTTTACATAGCCGGTGCCGCCATGATCTTAGGAACACAATTGAACATACAAACAAGCACAAACACGATATTTAGAGGAATCGATAAAACGGCACCGACTCATGGGAAGTGAAAAATGTAAAAACTCGGGAAACGACTTGAGTCGGGGAAAGGAGGCCATCCATGGCCCGAGGATGCCAAGAGGGGCTCTCGGCCACCTCCCTTGGGGTGAGGCCGAGAGGCTCCTTTGTCTTGCCCGATCCAACGATGTCTCCTCGACTCCGATTCAAGCTATTTCCCGACATGCTAGCACTATATACGATGATGACATGCATAATACGATGTAAAAACACATAAAAACATAAACTTGCATGCGAATCAGTCATGGACCGCCTTATCGCCTCACAAACGCAAAGAAAACGTAAAAGTCCTAACTTCTCTGAGTTGGAAATGATTATACCTAGCCCCGGGATGCGGGAAAAGTCGAGGAAAGCCGGAAAAAGGGCTTGGGAAGTCGGTTCTGCCCCCTGGAATGAACAGACCCGAATCAGTGAAGTCGGGTCGGCGGCAGACCCGACTGGCAGTCCGGTTTGTCGGGGGTGTACCGGTTGATCGGGATGGAATTTTCGTGCGGGGCCAGTTGCATTGGATTCCCAAGAGGCCAAGGATCGCGTCTGCGGTGGTTTCGGGAGGAGAGCACGCGTAGATTTTCTGGAAATCAAAAACAAAGTCGGGTTAGTAAAAAAAAGACAGATCCAGTCGGGACAAACAGACCCGACTGGCACCCGGCAAAGAAAAGGCTCTATAGGAGGCTCCCGGTGGTCTTTTGATGCAAGGTCGGTGGCATTGGACTCCTAACTGAGTGAGGAACACGGTGATAGGTGGCTCGTAGCAAGATTAAACCCGAGCTGACCTGTGCGTTCCTGCAAAATTCGGGTTAGAAAAGACGACCAGAGGAGCAAACCCGACTGGCACCCCGATGAAGAAACGACTCTACGGGAGGCTCCCGGTGGTCTTTTGGTGCAAGATCGGTGGCATTGGACTGCTAACCGACTGAGGATCATGCCTGCGGTGGTTTCATGAGGTTTGGACATGTAGATTTTCCTGAGAGATGCAAAGAAAACCGGTACAAACTGGAAAAAATCTGTGAAGGAAGAAAAGAGAGAAATGGTGGTGGTGCGCGGTTGAGCGGCTCTCGGCACGTGACCACCTCGTCACGGGGGAGAGTGAGGGTCATGAGGAACCCTTAGAAAGTGATGGCACGACTCGCCATAGTCGTGGGAAGGAGTGGCGTCGAAGAAGCCCGGAATCCACCCGTGAAACCCGATTCTGCTCAACTCTGGAACGCGGGGCTGAAGAGTTCAAATGTAAAAACTAAGCTCGGAAATGGACTTAGGAGGTCGAAAACATGTGGGATATGAAGTTTGGTTGAGTTTGCTTAAGTCGAGAGGGAAGAACTCGCATAGAAACCGGGAAAACGCTTAAGGGACTGTTTCTGGACAGAGCTGGAACGAGGTGCTGGGAGCTTCAAATGAAAAATCTAAGGTCGGAAATGGACTTAGGAGGTCGAAAACATGTGGGATGTGAAGTTTGGTTGAAGTCGGCTAAGGTTGGGTGGCGGTCGCCGGAAAACGGGATTGGTTTGGCCTTGTATTGCCCGGTTTCTGGGCTGAGGAGGGGCTGCACGAATTCTGGAATTTGCTGAACTTTAAGAGGGCTTGGAGAGGGTTTCCTAGAGTGAGAAGGCTAGAGAGATGATGGGAGTTGAGTTGTGATTAAGTTAATGACCCATAGGCTTATAAAGGTGGCTTTAATGGCTCAATTAGTGAAAACAAAGCACAATTAAGGAGAGGGTTAGGGGGATCCGAATTTTTAAGATGGATTAATGAGGGGAAGTTGTCTTGAAAGGTGATGGGAAGTGATGGATGGAAGAGTAGAGTTGATGGATGGAAGAGTGGAGTTGATGGGTGTAAGAGATATTTTGAAAAATGGGTGGATGAGGCTCATTTGGCTTGTCTTTAGAGGAGAGCCATGGCTCGCGGCTTGGCTCGGCTCGGCTTGGCTAGCTCAAGGGTCCCACTTGATTAGGAAGAAAGCCGGAAGAAGCTCGGGGCTTGATTGATCACGCATTCGATTTCCGTGGTTCGCTTGAACGATGAATTATCGATGTACGCGCGAATACGATTTTAATGAGCCTAATATTGTCATTCTTCGTATAGATGACCTAGGAATCTGCGAACAGGGCTTTCTCAGTGTTTCCCGAGTGTTCTGATGTGTTCGGAGACCACTGTGATCTCCGTTTGTCAAAAATGAGTCCCGAAGGCTTGTCGGGAGGCGTTCGTGACCATTGAAACGTCACTCGGGAGATCGGTATGACTTGCTTGGTCCGAACTGAAATGATTTCCTAGCCCCTGGGGGTTATTGGGAGTGGGTGGTGCAAAGCTCGGACGTCAACATTTTCCCGAATGAGTTCTGAGCATAAGATTCCCCGTGAAAGGGGCCCTTTCATTACTGGAATGGTACTCGGGAAACCTAAATGGATCATGCAATGCTATCGGGGTTTATCTCCTAAGCCCTTGAGGTCCCTGGGATTGATTGGCGCAAATTTCGTGCACTGACGATTTGTTAAAAGGGTCTCCGGCTATGTCTTTCTGTAGAAAATGGCCCTTTTTTCCCGGGTCGGGATCCACTCAGGAGACCAAGATGAACCCCGAAACGCAGTCTGAATCCTATTCCATGTCCTGGTAGTCCTTGGGTATGTGCAGGCCTGTTTTCGGGTGTCGTTTATCTGTTCGTGAATCGGGCCTCTCGGGGGCCCCGTTAGGAAGGCGTCTGTGAATGTTCGGGAGAGCCCCGGCTTAAGCAGGGTGATTCTGAAGTGTGACCGGATGTGCCATTGGTCATTTTGGCACGAAGAGGGATTTTTAGAGTCCCATATTGGATACCCTCTGACGCTCCGATAATCCGGTGATGAATAGTGCCACAGTGCCGGTCTCTACTGTTTTCAGGGTTCGCTGTCTGTTTACTCTTCCGATTGCCTTCTCGTGCTCTCCTAGTGGACCCTGCTTTTCTCTTGTTATTCATGACTCTGTGCCCGCACATTCGCCTCCGGTTTTCCGATGGTGAATAGTGTCCCGAGCTTTGGTCAGAAGTCCTCTGTCGGAGATGGTGGACCAAAATGAGGTGCTGACAGAGATGATGGAAGTTGAGTTGTGGTTAAGTTAATGACCCAAGAGGCTTATATCGGAAGGCTAATGATGCAAAATTAGTGAAATTAAGTGTGATTTAGAGGGGTGTACGGACCCGAATGTGGACTCTCGTCGGGGCCCGCATTGCGCGCTTTTGGATCGCGCGGCTTGGGAGTGTCCACCTTCCCGTGGGGACGCGTGACGGACACGCGTGAGAGAAGGAGTCGCCACTTATCATTTTACGACCCGAAGGTCGAGGGCGGATAAGTTACCCATGTCTAGGGGTATGGAACACCTAGTTTGTCGTTAAGGTCATTCGTCTATGCGGAACCGGAAAGTCCGTGTTCGGGGGTTCATGTTACGTGCGGGCCTATATCCCGCACGCCCTTTCGGTACTCTGGTTTCCTAGGCTTGCATGTTTTATGATTTACCGCATGAATTAAGCTGAACTCGGCTCGCACGTTTTGACACCGGAGATTCGATGAACTAAACGATGTCGGTTGAGAAGCCGAGAGAGAAGTAAACCCGTATGTCGAGGAGTTGGTTCACAATCTTGCGTTACAGTTCATCGAACCATGGAGGTTGAATCCATGCGTGAACCAGAACCGCAAGTTCTTGGATTTACTTGTATCCGGGCAAGCATTAGACCGATTCGATTAATTCGACTATCGGACCGTTAGCTCACCGACTGGAATTCTTACAGAACAAATGTACAAAATAAAAGTCCTTACAATGCTCTCGAAGACAATAAATACAAATTACAAAAGGGTCGAATTCCAGTCGTTTCGCGTTCGGTTATTATTCCACTCTAACTCACCGTGAGTTTAGGGAAAAGACCGAAGAACTGAAATTCAATGGACGCTCTCACTGAATAGGCGTTGGACCCTGTGAGTGTTGATTAGGGTGTTGAACCCTGTGCTCGATGATTAGGGCGTTGAATCCTAATATTATTCGGCCTAGGGATCAAGCTCGACCCGCATGGCAAACAGGTGCGGAAAGATAACACGCAGCAGGTAAATAACAGACAAGGTGTTGTTATTATCGAGTGTACGTGTTTTAACAAGTTGTTAATCCGGGGTATTTTGGCATGCAAATCCTACCCTAGACAAACAAGCACGTGCCAATGTCTTAGCATTCGGCTTTGTTTTGAGAACTTGACAAAAAGATTCAAATCTCATGTGTGTGGATTGCTTTTACAGTTGTTCTATATTGTGACACTGAATTTCCACTGAATTAGCCAAACTCATGTTTTGACTCTAGATTTGGAATCTAGAATTCCTCCTAACCATTATCTAGTGTTTGGTTAGGTCGAGTGAAAGGTTAATCAGCATTTTGCATGTTTTCTGACAGAGATAACCGTTCTAGTTACCCGAGTCTATGTTAGGATGACAGAAACTCATCAGTTAGATAAGAAAAGGCTATGCAGATGAACTTGCACCTGAACAGGTAGCCCGTTCTTATCCCGTACTGTAGTGTTTCTGTCATGCTAGCCCTAAGGGTGTCGCTGAATTGTGAAAAGACGATTTTGCCCTTTATTTGAAAATTGTTTTCAGAAAAGGGGAAACATCACAGTGCGGGCCACCTCGGCCTGTAGCCAGTGTCGACCAATTCCCTGGATCGTCCAGGGTTGTGCAAGAATCCCGAAAAAGCCAAAGAACCAGTCGATCTGCCCGGAAGTGATCTAGAAAGATCTTCTGTATCCTAACCTGAGTTACTTGGAATCAGGTAAAAACTCAAGTTGAGACACAGAAGCCCTTTTCAGACGTCCATGCTACATTGGATAGCGCGTTTCGGGTTTTGAAATTGATAAGTTTGAAAAGGACACCAACGTCATTTGACAACTCATCGACGCGAGTTATCAGTTAATGGCCAATTCGTGTAAACGTCATCAGTGTGAAGTGGGTTTAATCATGTGAGTGTCCCGATTAACCCGTTTGTGGAATTAATGCTTAAGGGTTGTGCCGAATGCATTAATTGTGAAAACGATTCGCGACTCGAAGACCAAGACGATTCCATAAGGATCGAGGATAATTTGGTCCAATGACCGAAATTACCCTCGTAACCGAATGGACCCGAATGAGTCATCGATACCCGAGTCCATGCATGCTTTGTTTTGAAAAGACATTTTCATGCGATATTGCGACGATAATGTAAATTGTAAATTACACGAAAGCCGAGAACGGACTCAAAACGGGAAGAGAAAGCCTCATGCAACCCGTACGAGTCTAAGAGACTCTTGGTTACTTCTCCTTAGAGATAGCCGAGAGGTCCCATAGCCCGAATGGGGTTCCACGAGATTTCCTCGTCTCGTTTCGAATCATTTCTCGCATGCTTAAATGACAAACATGATAAATGACACGATTAAACGAAAGTCGGTATTGCCATGATTTGAATAACGCATTCGAACATGCAAACATGCACAAACAAGTTATTTAAGGAATCGATAAAACAATACCGACTTTGTGCACGTAAGAAAACACGAGGAAACTCGGGAATCAAGCTTGGATCGGGCTAAGAAGGCCGATCTTAACCCGAGGAAAGCAAGCCAAGCCTCGGTCACCTCTTCTTGAGGCAAACCCGAGAGCTCTTTTGCTTATTTCGGGTCGGGAAGGTCTTCCAAAGGTCGATCCAAACGTTTCCCGACATGCTAACATGTTAATCGAGGATAAACATGCATGATATATTGTAAAAGTGTATAAAAATTAAGTCTTGCAAGTGAACATGCTTTGCGCACCATATTACTCCATAGCCATGCAAATAATGTAAAAAGCCCTAACTCCTCTAAGTCAAGAGTGATTTACCTAGTCTCGGGATACGAGGAAAGAGTCGGGGAAGTGTTCGAGAGTCGGGTGACTCGGTAGAACGCTCGGGAGGATGCACATTCGGGGAGCTAGGTGCACGGGGAGTGCGGCTGGAATGCACGGGAGGCCCGCGGGGCGCGCGGGGGAGCGGGCAGGCGCGCGGACGTGCAAGCGTGCGCGCGGCTGGCGCTGGCGTGTCACTATTCACCCGAGAGTAGCGATTTCACCCGAAATGCACTATTTGACCTGAAACAATAATTTAAAGACTTCAAATGGAAAAACCAACTTCACCAATGAACTCCATGGGTCCAAAATGAGTGGGATATGGAGTTTGGGAAATTTTGAAGTTAAGTCAGGATGATGAACACCGACTTCCGACTTAAGAACTTTGTGTTTTGCCCGATGTTTTCTTTTCTATTTTTTTGGGATGAAGCTTGCTGGTTCTTGGCTGCTCTTAGCTATGGAGTTTGAGAGGATTTTAGAGGGAGAAAGCTAGTGAGAAGTGTGCAAAAGGAGAAGTGATTAAGTTAATCACTTTTGGGCAATTTATAGTAAAAACGAATGGGCAATTAAGCAAAGCAAAGCACCATTAGTGGGACCATTAGCAAATTTCGGCCACCTTAATGAGGATGAGGATGAATGTGGACCAAGTGTTCTTGATGAGGAAGAGTTAAGAGCATTAATGGAGATGGAGTTGATGGCATGAGTGTTGTCTTCAACTTCCCAAGATATTTTGGGCTAGGTGAGGGCAAGAGAGGAAGAGGAAGAGGCCGAAAATTTTGGGGCAAGGGGCGGTTGCCCTTGGGCAGCCCGTGGGTTCCACAGCCCATGAGGAGGAACCGGGAGAAAGCTCGGGTCTCGATTGGTCGCGCATTCAAAGTTCGTGGTTCGAATTGAACGTCGAATTGTTGATATACGCGAGAAAACGGCTTTAATGAGCCTAAGATTGGCACTTTTCGTGGAAAAATGCCTCGGAAGCGTACGAGGCTCGGAAGCCGGTTTTTGCTCATTGCAAGTGATCAGAGGGAAGTTGTCCGCTTCTGACAGCATATCTTGTGTTTGCATCTCACGTTGGTCATTTTGACATAAATTGTCAGACAACGTGAACAATTATCCCTTAAGCCGGTAATGCTAACGTGGGGCCGGAGACGTCCTAGGAGGCCGAAACTGGATTTCTCAGAATGCTTTCTGCGTTTCTTGGGCGATCCGGAGATCACTGTGATCTCTGTTTGTCGAGATCAGACCTTCAAAGACTTGAAAAGTGTATCTGAGACCTCTGAAGCATTGCTCGGGAGGTCTAGATGAATCGTGTGATTTATTCCGACAATTCCACGTTGAGCCTTGAGAAGGCTAGCTTGGTGTAGGATAGACACCCGACGTCTAGTTTCCGTAAAAAGGACCTCCGGATATGCATTTCTATTGAAAATGGCCATTTCCGTTCTTCGGAGGTTACTCGGGAAACTGAAATGGTTTTTGCTGTCTGTTCTGCCCAATTTTGAATGTCTGCTAGAGTTTTCAGGGCAATGCGGAATGAACTTCATTTGCCGTAATTCCATCAGACCATTCCCCGGCTATGCTCTTCCGAAGATGGGGTATGCTTGTTTTGCCGCTCGGAAGTCATTTGAAGTGTCTGTGTGACTTCCAAGAGACAATCTGAAGCATTGTTCATGCTCTGTGTGCTGGTAGGGCATGGCCGCGTCTGATATTTGGAATTAACTTTTCTCCAGGAAACCGGCATTTTTGGACTTCCACTGAAAAGTTGTCTGTATACAGAAATATATTCTATATAGAGCAGATGATTCGTAAAATGCCTTTGGGGACACTTTTCATCTGTTTGGCATTGAAGTGGATTTTTGGAGTCCAATATTGGCTATCTTCCGACGACCGAGCGAACTATCGGAAAATAGTACCGTTCGTGTGATATACTGAAAATGCCGGTTTTGGACATTGTTGAGCTCTCTGGTCGCTCTGTTACCTTTTGGTGACTCCTGGAGCCCTTCTGTCAGGTGTATGTGTCATTTGCCCGATTTCGCCGACTTGAGGGTGAATAGTGATTTTTGCTCTGTTGAGTCGTTTCTCTGTATTTTGCTCAAGTCATGTTTTGGATCATTGCTAATAATGTAATTTGGAATGGTGAGCCAAAATGGGGTGCTGACAAGGGGGATTATGGGGCTGCCGAATTTTGAAGAGGGGTTAGGATGGGGAAATGTCACTTAGAGTGTGGGGGAAGCAAGAGGAGAAGTGATGGGAAGTGATGGATGGAAGATATGTGTAAGAAGATATTTCAAATTGTGTGGTGGAGGGAAGTGGCTTGGGGTTGAGCCATCGAATTTGGGTTTTAGCCGGTTGAGCCGTGGCTTGGAGGCTTGGCTTGGCTGAGCTGTGGGCCTCATTCGACTAAGAGAAAAGCCGGGAAAAGCTCGAGACTTGATTGAACGTGCGTCCGATCTTCGATGTCCGATTAATTAATAGATTTGGAATGCTTGAACGAAGAGAATTTGAATGAGCCTAATATCGCCATATGTCGTATGAACGAACGTTCGGGTGACTCGGCGCCTCGAGAGTCGGTTTTG
This sequence comes from Punica granatum, assembly GCF_007655135.1. Lineage (NCBI taxonomy): Eukaryota > Viridiplantae > Streptophyta > Magnoliopsida > Myrtales > Lythraceae > Punica > Punica granatum. The sequence continues at coordinate 20,687,149 of NC_045128.1, forward strand.
TCCCGTCTGGGCGTTCAGAGTGGAATTAACCGTCTCTATTCTCCGATTGCTCCTTTGTGCGTTGTAGTGCTTGTCTCGGTGAGCTTTTTGCCTCATGGGGGATCGTTGGCTCACCATCCCCGACCGAAGACCGTTGCCCCAGGAAGACCTAGGGACTTGTGACCGGGGCTTTCTCAGTGTTCCCCGAATGTCTTGAGGCGTTCGGGGATCGCTGTGATCTTTGTTTTCTGTGGATGTGTCCCGAAGATTCACCGGGAGGCGTTTGCTACCACTGAAACGTCCCTTGGGAAACCCTGTAGAGTTCCGAAAGGTCGTCTGAAGCTTGTTCCATGACCCCGGTAGTCCCTGGGTGCCTGTAGGCCCGTTTTGGGGTGCCGTTTACTTGTCAGTGGATCGGGCCCCGGGAGCCCTGTCAAAAAAGGCGTCCGTGAGAGATCGGGGGTGTCCCGGCTTAAGCGGTATGCCCCCGAAATGCGCTCGGACGTGTCGTTGGTCACTTTGGCACTGAGAGGGATTTTTAGGGTCCCATATTGGGCACCTTTTGGTTTTTCAGTGATTCGGTGATGAATAGTGCCACAGTGCTGGCTCCGCTGTTTTCGGGGTTCCTTGTTTGTCTGTTCTTCTGACGGTTCTCCTCTGCCTTTTTTAGTGCACCCTGCTTTTCTCCTGTAATCCACGTCTCTGTGCCCGCATGTTCGCCTCTGATCGTCGGGTGATGAATAGTAACCCGGGCTTTGGTCGGAGATTCTTGTGTAGGAAGTCGGTGGGCCAAAATGGGGTGCTGACACTATAAGTTTTCTAAGACAATTCTCTCGAATTTTCAGGCTCCACTCGAATCCAAATCCTCGACACTTCGATTCGAACCTATTCCAAGAGCACCTCGATGAGCCCCAACCCGTATACTTCGGGGAAGGGCTTCCCGAGGACAGTCAAGTACCCGAGATAGAAGAGAGTTTGCGTCGCCTCGAGGACCATCAAATCACCTCGGTTGAGCCGACAGAGGAGATCAACGTGGGCACTGAAGAAGAGCCTCGCACCTTGAAGATCGGGACAGCACTCTATCCTACAGAGCGAACCCGGATGATCGACTTCCTGAAGGAATATCAAGAGGTCTTCGCCTGGTCCTATGCTGACATGCCCGGCTTAGACCCCTCAATAGTCGAGCACTTCCTTCCACTCGACACTGAGAAATTCCCGCCCAAGCGCCAACAGTTGCGACGACAGCGGGCTATTCTTCTCCTCCGCATCAAGGAAGAAGTCGTCAAGCAGATCAACGCGGGGTTCCTCGAAGTCTGCAACTATTCCGAGTAGGTGGCGAACGTTGTGCCGGTAGAAAAGAAGGATGGAAGGGTCCGAGTCTGCGTCGACTACCGGGACCTCAACAAAGCTAGCCCTAAGGACAATTTCCCCCTGCCGCACATCGACGTCCTAGTCGACAATACAGTGCGCCATGCCCAATTCTCCTTCATGGACGGCTTCTCCGGATACAATCAAATTCGGATGGCCGAAAAGGACAAACTCAAAACGACGTTCACTACGATGTGGGGAACTTTTTGCTACCGCGTTATGCCTTTCGGCCTCAAGAACGCAGGGGCAACTTATCAGAGGGCTATGGTCACCTTGTTCCACGACATGATGCACAAAGAAGTCGAGGTATATGTCGACGACATGATCGCCAAGTCCAAAGAGGGAGAAGACCACCTTGTCAACCTGAAGCGCCTTTTCGATCACTTAAAAGAATATAAGCTCCGGCTTAATCAGGCAAAATGCACATTTGGCGCCCGATCGGACAGCTGCTAGGATTCGTGGTCAGCAAGCGCGACATCGAAGTGGATCTGACAAAGTCAAGGCGATCAAAGAACTTCCCCCGCCGTTAACGGTTCGAGAGGTACGCGGCTTCTTGGGGCGGCTGAACTACATTGCGCGCTTCATTGTAAACCTGACGGATAAGTGTCAACCGCTCTTTCGCTTGCTCCACAACATTGCGGCGATGGAGTGGGACCACGAGTGTTATAAGGCCTTCAACACCATCAAGGCCTACCTGATTCAGCCGCCGATTTTGGTACCACCCGTGCCAAATCGGCCCCTCATTCTATACCTCACGGTGCGCCAGCAATCCTTGGGGTGCATGCTAGGGCAAGAAGACGAGTCGACGCGCACGGAAAGGGCGATATATTACTTGAGCAAGAAGTTCACCGAAGGGGAATCCAATTATCCGGAGATTGAGAAAATGTGTTACGCGTTAGTGTGGGTCATGCAGAGGCTCTGACAGTACACGCTCTATCACACGGTCCGCTTGCTGTCAAAAGCGGACCCCCTACGATACTTGCTTGATAGCCCCTCCTCCATGAGAAACATCGCAAAATGGCGCTGCCAATTGACGGAATACGACATCGAGTACGTGCCCCGCACGTCTGTCAAGGGGCAGAAGATTGCCGATCACCTAGCAGAATTCCCGATCGACGACGACACGCCGATTAACACTGACTTCCCGGATGAAGGGATCCTCCAGGTAGATGAAGAGAAGGAGGAGCCAACATGGAAGATGTACTTCAACGGAGCTGTCAATTCCTTAGGATCAGGAGTTGGGGCAGTCTTGATATCCCCGGACGGGCGTCATTATCCAGTCGCTGCAAAGGTGGGTTTCTCCTGTACCAATAATGTGGTCGAGTACGAGGCGTGTATCCTCGGTTTGCAAGCGGTGATCGATTTCAAGGTGAAGGAGTTAGAGGTATTCGACGACTCCATGCTCACGATCTTCCAAACATTGGGGCAATGGAAGACAAAGGACGCGAAGTTAGTCCCCTACTATGAGTACCTTGAGGAATTGGCGAAGAGTTTTGAGAAGATCTCATTCACCTACACTCCACGCGCGAAGAATCAGTTCGCGGACGCACTTGTAACACTCGCGTCCATGGCAAGCATCTCAGAGGGGAACACCATCGAACCCCTTGAAATCGAAGTGGCCCAAGGCCCGGCCCACTGCATCGCAATCGAAGCGTCCGAAGCGAAGCCGTGGTACGAAGACATCAGGAACTTCTTACAAACGGGCCAATATCCCCTGCTCGTCGATCACCGCGATTGAAAGACGCTCAGACGCCTCGCAATGCACTACTTTCTGAGCTGCGAGATACTATACCGCCGTTCCTTTGATTCCACGCTTCTCCGGTGCATCGACGAACACGAATCGCGACGTCTTATGGAGGAAGTGCACGGAGGAAACTGCGGACCCCATATGAATGGCCTCATGCTCGCTAAAAAAATTATGCGCTTAGGCTATTATTGGTCCACTGTGGAGACCGACTGTGTAAAGCACGTCAGGCATTGCCACCGATACCAGGTTTACGCCGATCAGATTAAGGCACCGCCCAATGAGCTACACCCTATGACGGCCCCGTGGCCTTTCTCAATGTGGGAGATGGACATGATTGGCCCGATCAATCCCAAAGCGTCTAACGGACACATGTTTATCCTGGTGGCAATTGATTACTTCACCAAGTGGATCGAGGCCATCACTCTCGCGTCGGTCACCACAAAAGCCGTGGCCCGTTTTCTTAGACGTGACGTCATCGCCCGATACGGAGTCCCTGCGACGATCATCACGGACAACGCCAAGAACCTGAACAACAAGGTCATCGATGAGCTTTGTGCACAATTCAAAATCCGACACCGCAACTCCACCCCATATCGTCCCCAAATGAACGGTGTGGTGGAGGTAGCGAATAAGAACATCAAGAAGATCATCGAGAAAATGACAGTGAACTACAAGGATTGGCACGAGATGCTCCCCTATGCACTCCTGGCGTACCGAACGTCTATACGGACTTCAACCGGGGCAACCCCGTACTCCCTGGTCTATGGCATGGAGGCAGTCCTCCCAATTGAGGTCGAGATCCCTTCCATGAGGATCCTTGCCGAGGCCGAACTTGAGGAAGCGGAATGGGCAAAACAACGATACGAGCAATTAAACCTCATTGACGAGAAAAGGTTGAAAGCACTATGCCACGGGCAGTGCTAACAGAGGATGGCTCGAGCATTCAACGCCAAGGTCCGTCACCGGGAGTTCAGTCCTAGTGACCTTGTCTTGAGAAAAGTCCTACATGTCGCACCTGATTCTCGAGGGAAGTTCTCGTACAAATACGACGGTCCCTTCGTCGTTAAAGAGACTTTCTCCGGGGGAGCAATCATTTTGAGCGATATGGATGGCACCGAAAATGCACTTCCCGTCAATGCTGACGCCATCAAGAAGTATTATCCCTGATGACTCGTGTTCGCTTTTCATTTGCCGGGCCTCGTGCCCGTTTCATTGTAAGACATTCCCGTTCACATACACGAGTGCCAATTCCTGCCATTTGTCCAATGCAAAGCCTTCTTGAGAGAAAAAAATGAATCTCCCGCTAGGTCGAAAACCTTCTCGAGGCGGCCTAGGCAAAAGCTAGGGAACGAGTGGCACGACTTAAAATCCCGCAAAGGGGAGTCGCGGCAAAAGGAGAGCATAAATCACTTCCTCGCTAGGTCGAAAACCCTCAAAGGGCGGCCTAGGCAAAAGTCAGAGGGTCCGAGGGGTGTGGTCCCACCCAAACATGGGTGATCGTAGCAAAAGGTGAGCATTCATGTGAGAAAAATCAAATAAAATACCCCGCTAGGTTATCACGCATCTCGCGGCCTAGGCAAAAGTTAGGGGACAACGTCGGCTCGACCACGAAAGAAAGGCAACACTTCTCCGTGAAGTTACACCGAGTAGTGGTTCGGCATCCTCCAACGCAAGCAAACTCTCTTCAACTCTCCAGGCTCGAGACTTGCCCCGGAATGGGGCCGAATCGACGTATCCTTGATTTGGAGGATCCCATAAGATCCCTTCCTTTACCTCTATGCACATATTTTGCAGGTTATCCGTCTCAGAGAAAGCCATTCTCCGATAGGGACGCGGCCGCCCTTCAAATGACCACCAATATCATACCCCCGATACATCTTTACATAGATTCCTTTTACGCGTCGTAGTCTCAACGATTTTGTGCGGCTGACATCCCTTGTAGGCTTTCTCTTTTCTAAGTGCAGGCGCGATCGCGAACCCCAAAGGATGCTCCCCGCTGAAGGATTCATGTCTGCCTCGCGCGACGGGCCGTGCTCTCGATACGCCGGGAGCCGTCGGGGGATGCGCCACACTGCCCAAACCGACGATATTCAAAGAAGGACAAACGATAGAGCATCATCATCAATCACCGCGCATGAGGCAGTCCAGACCCGCACGCCAAGCAAGTTGTATCCCACAGCGCTTTGCGCAAATTCCTAGTCTAAATTCCTGTTTCGGATCTATCCCAGTCATTCGAGTCCATCCCGGTCATTCGGGTCCATCCCGGTTAGTCGGATTCATCCCCGCCATTCGGGTCCATCCCGGTCATTCGGGTCCTTCCGGTCATTCGGGTTCTTCCGGTCTAAATTCCGGTCATTCGGGTCCTTCCGGTCGTTCGGGCCCATCCGGTCTAAATTCTGATCATTCAGGCCCATCCGGTCTAAATTTCGGTCATTCGAGTCCTTCCGGTCTAAATTCCGGTCATTCGGGCCCATCCGATCTAAATTCCGGTCATTCAGGGTCCATTCGGTCTAAATTACGGTCATTCGGGTCCGCCCGGTCTAAATTCCGGTCATTTGGGTCCATCTGGTCTAAATTCCGATCATTCGGGTCCATCCCGGTCTCTTTCGGGTATATCCCGGGCTATTCGGGTCTATCTCGGTCTCTTTCGGGTCTATCCCGATTTAAATTCCCGTTTCGGGTCCATCCCGGTCCTAAAGTCCTACACAATATCCCAATGTGTCCAAGCAAGGTACGAGCAGCCATGGGGAGAGACATCAGAGCGGTCGCCGGACCCAAAAGAGGGTGCTTCTCATAATCTTTGGCTACATCCTCTAACCGAGCATGCAACCAAAGAGGGGCAAGCTGTCAGCACCCCATTTTGGCCCACCGGCTTCCTACACGAGAATCCCCGACCAAAGCTCGGGTTACTATTCATCACCAGACAATCAGAGGCGAACATGCGGGCACGGAGACATGATTGACAAAAGAAAGCAGGGTCCACTAAGAGAACATAAGAGGGCAATCAAAAGAGCAAACAGACGACGAACCCCAAAATAACAGAAGCCGGCACTGTGGCACTATTCATCACCGAATCACCAAAGCATCGAAAGGTGTCCAATGTGGGACTCTAAAAATCCCTCTTGGTGCCAAAGTGACCAATCACACGTCCGAGAGCATTTCGAAGGCATCCTGCTTGAGCCGGGACACCCCCGAACTCTCATAGACGCCCTTTCTGACCGGGCTCCCGAAGGACCCGGTCCATGAACAAGTAAACGGCACCAGGGAATTGGCCTACACACATCCAAGGACCACCAAGACCATGGAACAAGCTTCGGACCGCCTTTTGGGGCTCGTCTTGGTCTCCCAAGTGATTCCCGACCTAGAAAAAGGGCCCCTTTCAGACGGGATCTAGCACTTGGAGCTCATTCGGTGGAAAATTGACGTCCGAGTTTCACACCACTCACTCCCTACAACTCCTAGGACTTGGGGAATCGTTTCGCCTCGGGCCAAGCAAGTCAGTTGGGTCTCCCGAGTGACATTTCAGTGGCCGCGAACGCCCCTCGGCAAGTCTTCGGGATACATTCATGGAAAATAGAGATCACAGCAGTCCCCGAACACCTCGAGACACGCGGGAAACACTGAGAAAGCCCCGGTCCCGAGTCCCTAGGTCTCCCCCGGCTAACGGTCTTCGGTCAGGGACGGCGAGCCAACGATCCCGCACAGGACAAAAAGCTCACCGAGACAAGCACTACGATGCACAAAGGAGTAATCGGAGAACGGGGACAGTTAACTCCTCTCTGAATGCCCAAATGGGACAAAACTGGCTCTCGAGGCGCCAAGTCGTCCGAACATTCGTTCACATGATATATGGTGATATTAGGCTCATTCAAATCCTCTTCGTGCAAGCATTCCAAATCTGTTAATTAATCGGACACCGGAGATCGGACGCGCGTTCAATCAAGTCTCGAGCTTTTCCCGGCTTTTCTCTTAGTCGAATGGGACCCACAGCTCAGCCAAGCCAAGCCACCAAGCCGTGGCTCAAACCCAAGATCCCGGCTCAACCCCAAGCCGCGGCTTGGCCGCCCAAGCCTCGGCTAGATCCCTCCATGGCCGGCAGCTCCAAGCCCCAAGAAGCCCCCTCCACCACAAATTTTAAATTCTTCTTACACCCATCACTTCCTATCACCTCTCCATCACCTCCCATCAACTTTCCTTTGCTTTTCCCTCACTCAACATGACTATTTCCCCTCCCTAATCCCCTTCTAGATTTCGGCAGCCCATGCTTAAGCCTCCAAACCGCAATTAACTTCACTCAACCGAACCATTAGAGCCCCCTATAAGTTCCCTAGCATCATTAGACTTAATCACTTCTTCAAACTTCATTCTCTCTCAAGCCAATCTCTCTCCAAAAACCTCTCAAGCTCCAGCCCTCTCCCTCATTTCCGTTCAGCCCTTGCCAAGGCTGAAACCGGCCAAAGTCACCGGAAAACCGTCTGGTATTCCGGTAACCACCCGACCTGACTCAAACCCAAAATCACCAAACTCCCTAGCCTACATATTTCCCACCCCCTAAGTCCATTTCTAGGCTTAGTTTTTCCATTTGAAGCCTCCATCATCGTGTTTTGGCCGTACGAAGGGTCGGGTCCCAAGGACGCTAGCCGGGTGCAACCGCGCCTTAACGACGTGCCATTTCCTCCCACAACCTTGCCGAGTAGTGCTACCATGTTCAAAGGGTTCCTCACAACCCTCACCCTCCCCCGTGAAGAGGTGGTCACGGTCCGAGGGCCGATCAACCGTGCACAACCACCGTTCATCCGTTTCTCCTTTACCGGGTTCTTTACGTTTTTACCGAACTTTCTCTCACATTTTCAAGCTTGTCCAGGGCTTGGCACGTTCGGGACCACCCACGAACGTCCAGATCCGTCCCTTAGGAGTCCAACGAGCCCGATCTTGCATCGTGCCGTGGTCGGAGCTAGCGTGTCGACCCCATTTTCCCCGAGCTGCCGCGGCTGCCACCTCTCGGGTCCCTCAACCCGTAGCTTCTAGCCGAGTCTCGCGACTCCCAAGACCGCTTCCTCGACTCTTTCCCTCGTGTATCGAGGCTAGGTAACATCCCTCTACGACTTAGAGAAGCTAGGATCCTCAATGTTTGTCGTTATGAAGTGTTAGATGTGATTCATGACCCGAAAGCATGAAAGTTACGTTTTTTTCTTTAGATCCGTGCGTCCCATGCAAGTCCATACATCGTCACATACTTTATTTCCTTTGCTACGTCCGAACATTGTATGAACATGCATGCCATAATGGGAGACGACTTATTTCGAGGTTGGAGAGCCCCTCGTGGTCCGTAGGGGTCACGGGAACTCACGATCATGCCTCTCGAAGGGTTGGCCATGAGTCCCCTTGCCCCTCACGGACGCACGGGGAGCTCTTTCACCCCGAAACTCGTTGCTCCCTACACCTTTTTGTCTCTAACTGTGACCATAATATACATGCACGATGGGAAGACTCGGGATCTAGGCGTGAGAGACCCAAAAGGGGTCGGATGTGTCAAGGGAGGCCCACGACTGTCCTCCTTGCAAGGGGGTCGAGAGGTCCCTTGACCCACCCGAAGCCTTGGGGCTCTTAGCTCCGTGATGCCGTGCGTTTCCCGTGATTTACTTCCGAGTTTACCATTAAACGAGTCGATGCCATTTTGTTGATTCCTTGAATATGGTGTTTTTGAGTGTCTCGTACGTTATTTGTGCAAATTGGGGTCGTGTCGACGTCGGTTTAATGAAATGTGTGTCATTATCACGTGCATATTACATGATGTATGCAAGGGACGATTAGGAATGACGCGAGAGACCCGCCGAAACCCAAATCGGGTCAAGGAGCATTCGGCCGACTACCCTTGAGGGGGTGGCCGACTCCTCCATGACCTCTTTCGGAGTTGCGGTCGGCCTCTTCCTCGTTCCGAAGTCTATCCTTGGAATTGTTCGTAATCACGCTCCCTTTTAATCGTTGTCTACATGCTTATTACTTATGGGACTTGTTAGATCCGGATATTTCCCGTTAAAACCGTAACCGTAACATGGAACAATAATCACCGAATAATTCCACAAATGGGAGAAACGGGACGTATCATTCGGTTAATTAAATCACTTGGACTAAATAATTGGATAAATTGATTGCTAATTTGTAAACGCATCGATGGTTCACGGAACGGCGAAAATGCCCTTTTCCTTTAAAAAAACCACAATTTCAAAACACCGAGACGTGTAACACGAATAGGATCGGTGTCTAGCGAGTACTCGCGTGCTATTACTCGAGTCCGGGCCCAATTTGAGGCGGCTCGAGTCGAGATGCGCGAGTCCTTTCTAGACCCTTTCGTGTGACGCGATTTTCAATTTGCATACGAACATCACAATTTTATTATCCATGGGCACAACCGTCATTCCGTGATTCACCGATACCCTAGGCGTTAGGGAGTTAGAAACACCTCGATCTATGAGCGGGAAAGGGCAACCCGTTCGGGTGCGAGTTTCATTCGCACGGTCCATTCCGTTCACTTTCGGTGTTTCTATCCCCCTATCGTAGATTCGGTGGTGAACATTTTATTTCAATTACAAAACATGAAGAACCGGATTAATCGTGCATTCGACTTAACCAAATGCTAGATAATGGATAGGTGGAATGTTAGATTCCAATATAGAGTCGAAACACGAGTTTGGCTAATTCGGTGAAACCGCAGTGTCACCTCACTGAATAAGAGTCTTAAAACAAATTCATGCATGTAATTGGCTTAGAACCCTATTCTAATCCACCATCTATGTTTGCCTAGGCTAGACATGTTGTGTGTTAATCAACCCTGGTCAATAACCGATTAAATCACGCACACTCGACTTAATACACCACTTGTCCGTATTTACCGGTATTTGTTAGTTGTTGTTTGTATTTCATCAGTTTTCTTCTGTTTTGCTCTTGCTTTTGCTTATTGGCCGCGGTTCGGGCCCGAGCCCATAGGTTACGTGTTACACGGGGTCCAATGCCCCAAACCACCGAACACGAGGTCCAACGCCTCCTAATTCACCGAGCGCGTGCAACCCGAGTGCGGAATGGGATCTAGCCTCGATTCACCGTCACACTCCGAATATGGCCTATGTGGAAGGCAATTTGGATTGGGTGCGTGAAAGGGGTTTAGATATCACCCGGGAGCTCGATCGGTCCAAGGGTTACAGTGGGAATCAACCGATTCACCTGCAAACCATTGGATCGATCGGATCCGACCACCGGCTCCTTGAGCTCGCGTAGCCTTAATTCATTTATTGGTCATTCAAAACACACGGTGAGCCGAAGCAGAATATTGGCCCAATGCAAACCGATCGGGATCCATTTACTTTATTCAGTTGTATTATGTAATTATTCGAGTGTACATTGTGAGGATCTTATTTGTACATCTATTCGTTTCACTTGTAAGGATCCCCGATCGGCAAGCGAGAGGTCCGAGTGTTGAACCGATCAAGTTGGTCTATTAATGCCTAGAGACGAGTAAGCCCGAATAATCGCGGTTTCAGTTCACGCAGGGAGTCGACCGTTGTGGTTTGACAAACTGTAAACGTTAGAATAGTGAACCGATTCCTCGACGCACAAGCCTACTCATCTTATGGATTCTTGGCCCAACTTGATCAATTCATCGAATTTACGGTGTCAAAACGGGCGAGTCGAGTGCAACTCTAAATCACGCAGTAAATAAACAAAATGGCAAACCTAGCAAACTAGAGTACCGAAAGGGCGTGCGAGATATAGGCCCGCACGTAATAGAACCCCCGAATTCGGAATTTTCGGTTCCGTGTGACCATTGCCTTAGTATTTAGGTGTACCTTGTACCCCTAGACCCGGGTAACTTGCCGGCCCTCGACCTTCGGGTCGTAAAATGGCAAGTGGCGACTCCTTCTCACGCGTGTCCGTCGCGCGTCCTCGGGAAGGTGGATACTCCCAAGCCGCGTCGCATAGGCTTCGCGCATGCGTGCCCCGACGAGATTAAATTCGAGTGCGCACAGCTAGGTTCCAATCTAGAGTCAAAAATACAAGTTTGGCTAATTCGGTGAAACCGCAGTGACACCTCACTGAATAAGAGTTCTAAAACAAATCCACACATGTAATCGGCTTAGAACCATATTCCGGCCCACCATCTATGTTTGCCTAGGTTAGATACATTGTTTGTTAATCAACCCCGATTAATAACCGATTAAATCACGTACACTCGACTTAATATACCACTTGTCTGTATTCACCTTTATTTGTCAGTTATTATCTGTTCTTCATCCGTTTTATCATTTTTCTTCTGTTTTCCATTTGTCTCTGCCAATTTGTTGCGGTTCGAGTCCGAGCCCATAGGTTACGTGTTGCACGGGGTCCAACGCCCCAAATCACCGAACACGAGGTCCAACGCCTCCTAACTCACTAAGCGCGAGCAACCCGAGTGCGGAATGGGATCTAGCCTCGAGTCACCATCACACTCCAAATATGGCCTATGTGGAAGGCAATTTTGATTGGATGTGTGAAACGTGTTTAGATATCGCCTGGGAGCTCGATCGGTCCAACGATTACAGTGGGAACTAATCGGTTCTCCTGCAAACCGTCGGTTCGATCGAACCCGACCCCCGGCTCTTTGAGCCCGCGTTGCCTTAATTTATTTATCGGTCATTCAAAACACACGGTGAGCCGGAGCGGAATATTGGCCTAATGCAAACCAATCGGGATCCATTTACTTTATTCAGTTGTATTCTGTAATTATTCGAGTGTACATTGTGAGGATCTTCTTTGTACATCTATTCATTCATTTCTAAGGATCCCCGATCGGCGAGCGAGAGGTCCGAGTGTCGAATCGATTAAGTTGGTCTATCGTCACTAAGAGATGAGTAAGCTCGAATACTCGTGGTCTCGGTTCGCGCAGGGAATCGACCATCTTGGCTCGATGAACTGTAACGATAAGATAGTGAACCGATTCCCTCGACGCACAAGCCTACTCATCTTTTGGATTCTTGGCCCAACCTAATTAATTCATCGACTTTGTGGTGTCAAAACGGGCGAGTCAAGTGCAACCCTAAATCACGCGATAAATAAATAAAAACGGTAAGCCTAGCAAACCAGAGTACCGAAAGGGCGTGCGGGATATAGGCCCGCACGTAATAGAACCCCCGAATTCGGAATTTCCGATTCCGTACAACCATTGCCTTAGTATTTAGGTGTACCCCGTAGTACCCTTAGACCCGGGCGACTCAACATCCCTCGACCTACGGGTCGTAAACAGTAAGTGGCGACTCCTTCTGACGTGCGTCCGTCGCGCCCCCAGGAAGGTGGATACCCCCAAGCCGCATTGCACAGGCTTCGCGCATGCTTGCCCTGACGAGATTCAATTCGGGTGCGCATAGGTCCGATCTCTCCGTAGTCTTGAATGACGGAGATGGTCTTGAAAGAGTGGAAGGGTAGGTTTTCGTCATTTCCGATGCTGATGTAAGGGACCGCCGTCTCTTTATAGATGGCGTAGTCTTCCTCCCCCTTGACCGTGATAAGCCTCTCTTCGACGATGAATTTCAGCTTCTGATGTAGAGAGGAGGGGACGGCACCGGCCGAATGGATCCAAGGTCTTCCAAGTAGCAGGCTGAAAGCGTTTGGGATATCGAGCACTTGGAATGTGACGCTGAAAGAGCATGGGCCGACTTCTATGAGGAGGTCGATTTCCCCGTTCACCTCCCTCCGCGAGCCGTCGAAGGCTCGGACCGCGGTCTTGCTCGGGCGGACGCGGTTGAGATCTATGTTCATCTGCTTCAACGTAGTCACCGGGCATACGTTGAGTGCGGAGCCGTTGTCGATCATGACTCGACCGACGATGTGGTTGTTGCACTTGTAGACAATATGCAATGCCCGGGAATGTGCGCATCCTTCAGAGGGGAGCTCATCGTCCGAAAACGAGATGGTACTGGAGAAGATGGAGTTGACGGTCTCCTCTATCCGATCCGGAGGTGTCCCTTTGGGAACTTGTGCAGCCGTTAAGACTCGCAGGAGGGCTTCCCTATGTGGTTCCGAGTTGAGGAGGAGGGCGAGCAATGATATATGGGCCGGAGATTTGGCCATCTGTTCCACCACCTTATATTCGCTTGCCTTGACGATCTTCATGAAGGCTTCGACTTCTTCTTCGGTCACTCTCTTGGGCGGAGTAGGCGGGGTTTCGGGTATCGCCTCAACTCCTATTGCGGGTGCCTTCCCTTTGTCCGTTATTGCCGGACTCTCATATAGCCATCCCGAGCGGGTTATGCCCATGACGCCGAATTGTTGCTCGAGGTTCCCGACACCTACCTCATAGGTCCAGGGGACCTTGTCGTCCGAGTATGGTTCTCAGGCGGGAATATCTATGACGAACGGGGCAGGAGGTGCGTCAATCCCGGTGAACCCGACTGCGGCTTCTGCGGGGACGTACTCAATCACGAAGGGAGAGGGGCAGCCTTGCTCGCTTTCGCCCTCCCTTGATGTGCATACGGTGATCATGTTGATGGAGGGCCCCCGAGCCAGTCCATGGTCGGGGAGGGGATTAGCTTGTACGTTCGGAGATCTTACAGCATTGAATACATGCTCCTTTGCGTCAATCATCTCCTGGATCCTCTCCCTTAACCTCCAACAAGCGTCTAGGGTGTGCCCTGGTGCCCCCCGATGGTACTCGCACTGCTTGCTTTGATCTTGGATGGTTGGGTCGAAGTTCGGGCCGGGCGCTATTGTCCCAATCTTGTCACGAATTTGCTAGTAAATGTGGGAAAGCGGGACCGGCAGGGTCGGGTATTGCTTGCGGGGCCGCGAAGGTGCCGCACCACCCTATTGACCTTGCGGGGGTGGGGCTCGTTGTGTTGGCTGAGAAACCCTCGGAGCCGGGGGTTGGTATTGGAGTGCTTGGGGTGGAGTAGGGTCATAGTGGTGGACAACGGGCGACGGCACCGTAGGTGGAGGTGGTAGTGCGGAATAGTAGATCGGTTGGGCAGGAGGTTGAGGCAGATATTGCGGAGCATAGGTGGGGGCCATAGGGGGTGCAAACATGACGTTCACCGAGTACTGTTGGGGCGTTGGATGTGCCGGATTGACGGCGTTAACTGAAACCTCCTTCCCTCTTCTTCCGCTGGAAGGCGTCGTCGTCGCAGGGGCCTTCTTCGAGGGTTCTTCTCCTTTACCGGTGGGCCTTGTCAGCACCCCATTTTGGCCCACCGGCTTCTTACACGAGAATCCCCAACCAAAGCTCGGGTTACTATTCATCACCAGACAATCAGAGGCGAACATGCGGGCACGGAGACATGAATTACTGGAGAAAAGCAGGGTGCACTAGAAAGGCGGGGGAGAGCCGTCAGAAGAACAGACAAACAAGGAACCCCGAAAACAGCGGAGCCGGCATTGTGGCACTATTCATCATCGAATCACTGAAACACCGAAAGGTGCCCAATATGAGACTCTAAAAATCCCTCTCAGTGTCAAAATGACCAACGACACGTCCGGGCGCGTCCCGGAGGCATCCCGCTTAAGCCAAGACACCCTCGATCTCTCACGGGCGCCTTTTCTGACGGGGCCCCCGGGGCCTGATCCACTGAAAAGTAAACGGCACCCCAAAACGGGCCTACAAGCACCCATGGACCACTAGGGTCAGGGAACAAGCTTCAAATGACTTTTCGGAACTCTACAGGGTTTCCCGAGGGACGTTTCAATGGTAGCGAACGCCTCCCGACGAATCTTCGGGGCACATTCACAGAAAACAGAGATCACAGCGGTCCCCGAACACCTCAAGACATTCGGGAAACACTGAAAAAGCCCCGATCACAAGTCCCTAGGTCTCTCCCGGGGCAACGGTCTTCGGTCGAGGACGACGAGCCAACGATCCCCCGCGAGGCAAAAGGGTCGCCGAAACGAGCAGGGCAAAACCGACTCTCGAGGCGCCGAGCCACCTGAACATTCGTTCACATGACATATGGCGATATTGGGTTCATTCAAATCCTCTTCGTGCAAGCATTCCAAATCTATTAATTAATTGGGCATCGGAGATCGGACGCGCGTTCAATCAAGTCTCGAGCTTTTCCCGGCTTTTCTCTTATTCGAATGGGACCCACAGCTTAGCCAAGCCAAGCCACCAAGCCGCGGCTCAACCCCAAGCCACGGCTCAATCCCTCAAGCCGCGGCTCAGCCGCAATTAGCCACGGCTAATTCCCCATGGCCGGCGGCTCAAAGCTCCCCCCCACCAAAAATTCAAATTTCTCTTACACATCCATCACTTCCTATCATCCATCCATCACTCCATCTCTTCCCCTTTGCTTTCCCCACACTCAACATGACCCAAACCCCATCCTAATCTCCCTCCAATTTTCGGCAGCCCCCTATTAGCCTCAAAATCATGATTAACTTCACTTAACCGAACTATTAGAGCCTCCTATAAGTTCCCATTCATCATTAGACTTAATCACTTCTTCCACTTCACTCTCTCTCAAGCCAATCTCTCTCCAAAAACCTCTCAAACTCCAGCCACCTCCCTCATTTCCGTCCAGCCTTTCCTAAGGCCGAAACCGGCCAAAATCACCGGAAAACCACCCGGTATTCCGGTAACCACCCAACCCGACTTAAACCAAAAATCATCAAACTTCCTAGCCTACATATTTCCCACCCCTTAAGTCCATTTCCGGGCTTAGTTTTTCTATTTGAAGCCTCCATCATCGCGTTCTGCCCGCACGAAGAATTGGGTCCCGAGACCGTTACCGAGTGCACACCGGACCTCCACGCGTGCCGTTTCACTCCACCACCTTGGCGAGTCGTGCCATCACGTTCAAAGGGTTCCTCACAACCCTCACCCTCCCCCGTGAAGAGGTGGTCACGATCTGAGGGCCGATCCACCGTGCACAACCACCGTTTCATCGTTTTCTTCCTTACCGAGCTTTTTGTATTTTTACCGAACTTTCTCTCGCTGTTTAGGGCTTGTCTAGGGCTTGGCACGTTCGGGACTACACACGAACGTCTAGATCCGTCCCTTAGCAGTCCAACGAGCCCGATCTTGCATCGTGCCGTGGCCGGAGCTAGCGTGCCGACCCCGTTCTTCCCGAGTTGCCACGGCTACCTCCTCTCGGGTTCCTCAACCCGTAACGCCTAAGCCGAGTCTTGCGACTCCCACGGCCGCTTCCCCGACTCTTTTCCTCGTGCAACGAGGCTAGGTAACATTCCTCTACAACTTAGAGAAGCTAGGATCCTTAATCTTTGCTTGTATGAAGTGTTTATACGGTTTAAAGAACTCGAATGCACGAAAGTTTATATTTTACGTTTAGATCCGTGAACCCCATGCACATCCATGCAATGTACGTCCACTATATTTCCTTTGTATGACCATGCCGTGTCCATATGATGCATGAGCATGTGTGCCACGATAGGAAGTGGCTCGGATCCGGATGGGAGAGGCTCTCTTGGCCATGGTTGGGCCACGGGATTCACGGCCTAGTCTTTAGGGAGGAACTCGTGAGCTCCCTTGGCTTACCTTGGGCTAGGGCAGTCTCTCTTTTCCCGAATCGAGTTGATTCCTACGTCCCTTTACCGTTAATCACACGTAACATGTTAGCATGACGGGAAATGATCCGAATCGGGGCCGAAGAAATCCTCCCGACCCGTGTGAGTCACGGAAGCTCACGGCCATCCTTGGTGGAATGTGGCCGAGAGCTTCTTTGGACCACACAAGTTTGAGAGGCTTTCTTCCACTTCGAGACGGGCCGATTCCCGTGTTTTATCCATTTCATTATTATTTGAGTCGATGCCGTATTGTTGTTTCCATTTAAATGCCTCGTTCGTGTGTGTTTGTACGATTTTATATGATTATGACCATGGCTAAGACGTGATTAAACGAAGGGAATGATCCGGAATCTAGGAAGGAGAGCTCTTGAAGGGTTCGGCCATGCCAAGGAACCCACGGCCATCCCCTTGCAATAGGGGGCGCGAGGCTCCTTGGTATGCCCGAAGCCTTTGGGCTCTCCTTTCCTTGAGGCCGCTTGATTCCCGCACATTACTCCTAAGTCTATCGCGAAATTAGCTAAGATTGTTTGTTGATTTCATGAATATGATGTTTTTGAATGTCTCACGTGTTATTCGTGTAAATCGGTGTCGCGTTGATGTCGATCTAATAAAACATATGTTATTCTCATGTGTATGTTATTTGTTGCATGCAAGGGGCGATTAGGAACGACGTGAAAGACCCACCGAAACTCGAATCGGGTCAAGGAGTATTTGGACATTCATCCTTGAGAGGTGGCCGAATCATCCGTGACCTCCTTGGAGTCTCGGTTGGTCCCTCCATTATTCCGAAATCGATCCTTGGAATTGTTCGTAATTACGCTTCCTTTTAATCGTTGTTTACGCGTTTATTACTTATTAGACGTTATATCCGGATGTCAACCGTCAAAAGCGTAACCACGACATGAAATAATAAATATCGAAGAATCTCACAAACGGGATAAACGGGACGTATCATTCGGCTAATTAAACCACTTGGACTAAATAATCGGATGAATTGATTATTAATTCGTAAACGCATCGATGATTCACGGAACGGCGGGGATGCTCTTTTCCTTAAAAGATCACAATTTCAAAACATCGACATACGTGACACGAATAGGATCGGTGTCTAGCGAGTACTCGCGTGCTATGACTCAAGTCCGGGCCCAATTTGAGGCGGCTCGAGTCGAGACGCGCGAGTTCTTTTTAGACCCCTTCGTGTGACGCGATCTTCAATTTGCATACAAACATCACAATTTTATTATCCAAGGGCATAATTGTCATTCCGTGATTCACCGATACCCTAGGCGTTAGGAAGTTAGAAACACATCGATCTAAAAGGGCAACCCGTTCGGGCGCGAGTTTCATTCGCACGGCCCATTCCGTTCACTTTCGGTGTTTCTATGTTCCTATCGTAGATTTGGTGGTGAACATTTTATTTCGGTTACGAAATACGAAGAAGCGGATTAATCATGTACCTGACTTAAACGAACATTAGATAATGGTAGGTGGAATATTAGATTCCAATCTAGAGTCAAAATACGAGTTTGGCTAATTCAGTGAAACCATACTGTCACTATACATAATAAAGTCTTAAAACAAACTCACACACATAGTTGACCTAGAACCATATTCTAGCCCACCATCTATGTTTGCCTAGGTTAGATACATTGTTTGGTAATCAACCCCGGTCAATAACTGATTAAATCACGTACACTCGACTTAATACACCACTTGTCTGTATTCACCTTTATTCGTCAGTTGTTGTCTGTTTTCATCAGTTTTATTAGTTTTCTTCTGTTTTCCATTTGCTTTTGCTGATTTGTTGCGGTTCGGGTCCGAGCCCATAGGTTACGTGTTGCACGGGGTCCAACGCCCCAAATCACCAAACACGAGGTCCAACGCCTCCTAACTCACTGAGTGCGTGTAACCCGAGTGCGGAATGGGATCTAGCCTCGAGTCACCATCATACTCCAAATATGGCCTATGTGGAAGGCAATTTGGATTGGATGTGTGAAACGTGTTTAAATATCACCCGGGAGCTCAATCGGTCCAACGGTTACAGTGGGAACTAATCGGTTCTCCTACAAACCGTCGGTTCGATTGGACCCGACCCCCCGCTTTTTGAGCCCGCGTTGCCTTAATTTATTTGTCGGTCATTCAAAACACACGGTGAGCCGGAGCAGAATATTGGCCCAATGCAAACCGATCGGGGATCCATTTACTTATTCAGTTACACTTTGTAATTATTCGAGAGAACATTGTGAGGATTTTACTTGTATATTCACTCATTCACTTGTAAGGATCCCCGATCGGCGAGCGAGAGGTCCGAGTGTCGAACCGGTCAAGTTGGTCTATTAATGCCTAGAGACGAGTAAGCCCGAATAATCGCGGTTTCGGTTCACGCAGGGAGTCAACCGCTGTGGTTTGACAAACTGTAAACGTTAGGATAGTGAACCGATTCCTCGACGCACGAGCCTACTTATCTTATGGATTCTTGGCCCAACTTGATCAATTCATCAAATTTACGGTGTCAAAACGAGCGTGTCAAGTGCAACCCTAAATCACGCGGTAAATAAACAAAACGGCATGCCTAGCAAACTAGAGTACCGAAAGGGCGTGCGGGATATAGGACCGCATGTAATAGAACCCCCGAATTCGGAATTTCTGGTTCCATATGACCATTGCCTTAGCATTTAGGTGTACCCCGTACCCCTAGACCCGGGCGACTCAACGGCCCTCGACCTACGGGTCGTAAACAGTAAGTGGCGACTCCTTCTCACGTGCGTCCGTCGCGCGTCCCCAGGAAGGTGGACACTCCTGAGCCGCGTTGCATAGGCTTCGTGCATGCGTGCCCCGACGAGATTAAATTCGTGTGCGCACAGCTTGGCGACTCCACTGGGGAAACTTAGAGGGTTCGGGCTCGATTCCGTTTGTTTGCTTGCATGTTTATTTACCACTTTCTGTACATTTATTTTCAAGCACATTTATTTCTTGCATTTGCATCGCACCATTCTAGCGGGTTCTTAGGTACCTTGTCCGAAATCCCACGGCACCAAAATAGGAAGCTAGGTTAGTCAGAGGTTCCGAGTAAGGGAACGGATCGAGTCGGCTATGCCACCGAACCGGCCCCCAAAGATCCTCGCTCGATTTCAAGGAATTCACACCCTTGTATCGGGAGCCCCCATCCCTAGTTAGCGGTTATCCCAGTAGCACCGAAAACCATGCATACACAGGGACCGTTATGCTGGACCCATCTTTGCCTCCATGCCGTCAACCGACCCAAACGTCGACTCTTTGAGTCGGCCTGTAGTTTTTCTTTAGGACGGGCATTTTGTTGGTTTGTAAGAAAGAGTGATGTATACTGTAAAGAACACGACTATAGTTTATCTTTCCGCACTGCATGCATTATTTCCGAAAAATTTAGGGCATTACATTGATTTGATTCTTAAGGCATTAAGTCGACATCTCCTCCATCTAGGTAAGGATGGACCACCCGGCTCCCGGTCTCAGACTCGAAGCGATCACACCACCAAGGCAAGATATCATGCGCATCTGGAGGACTCTCCGACCGGTGGATCGCGTCTTCATTCAAAGCATCATCGGAGATATGGTCATGTTCACGGAAACTCCGGTGGATTGGATCTTCTTGAGGACCGCCATGGAGTTTTGGGACCCCGAACATGCAGTATTCAACTTTCAGGGGACGGAGTTGGCACCCACAATCGAAGAGTACACGGCGCTCATCCAGAGGCCCACGCCCAAGACCCAAGGCATCTTTGTGCCCAACCCGTTCGCGACCATTCGGAGTCAGCTCTCCAGCCTCCTCGGCATACCCACCCAAGAAATCCACCAAGAGCTTCATCAAGGATGGGACCACGGCATCAGGATCGCATGGCTCTCCGACTGGACACTCCTCCTCGCATTGACACCTTCGACGGCATCCTATCAGCGCGACGCGTGTCACGGATTCCTGCTCTTGGTCTTCGGCACTCTCTTGTTCCCGTACTCGCCGAACCTCATTGACGGGGCTATAGCCCAAGTCGTCCTCCAAGCGGAGGGAGGCCATAGTTACATGGAGGCTTTGTTAGCCGAGACCGTACGGTCTCTAGACTATGTTAGAGAGGTTCGGCGAGGCAGGATGAGAGGATCCCCGCATCTACTGCAGATTTGGCTTCTCGCGCACGTCCGTCCCTTTTGCTCGTCACATCCTTTCTCCTACATCACTGACGAGCGTTCGCTGATCGAGCGCCTAGTACCGGTCATCCCACCTCCCGAGCACAACTTCTCAGAATGGAGGCACTTTTGGCGAGAATTGATGCCCGCACGGTTCTTATGGGTCGCTC
The DNA here is from genome assembly GCF_007655135.1 of Punica granatum. Lineage (NCBI taxonomy): Eukaryota > Viridiplantae > Streptophyta > Magnoliopsida > Myrtales > Lythraceae > Punica > Punica granatum. The sequence goes on from NC_045128.1 coordinate 20,708,110, forward strand.
GATAGAATCCCGGCGGCCCCATGATCACGGGATGTCCCAGAATTGTGGGAGTTCCTCTTCTTAGCCACTTGGGGAGCACACTCGTATTCCCCGGCCTGGTAATCAGACAACTCGGCGGCTTACAGGACATTCCCGCCGAGGCGGACCGCCTACCCTACCGCATCCAGTGGGCCGACTCTACATCCACGGCCCTCGCAAGATTCCTATAGATTCGGAAGAGCGTAACCGGAGACTGGTCTGATGGAATTATGGCAAACGAAGTTCACACTACATTGCCCTGAAAACTCCAGCGGACATTCGCAATTGGGCAAAACAGACAGCAAAACCCTTCACGGTTTCCCGAGTAACCTCCGAGGGGCACAAAAGGCCATTTTCAGTGAAAATCCATATCCGGAGGTCCTCTTTGGGGAAACTTGACGCCGGATGCTTACCTTACACAATGCTAGCCTTCTCAAGGCTCAATGTGGAATTGTCGGAATGAATCACACAACTCATCTAGACCCCTCGAGCAGTGCTTTAAGGGTCTCAGATGCACTTTTCATATCCTTAGAGGCCCAATCTCAGCAAACAGAGATCGCAGTAATCTCCGGATCGCCCAAGAAACTCAGAAAGCAATCTGAGAAATCCAGTTTCGGCCTCCTAGGACATCTCCAGCTCCATATTTGTATTTACCGGCTTAAGGGACAAGGGCCCACGTAATTTGACAATTTATGTCAAAATGACCGACGTGGGATGCAGATACAAGATATGCTGTCAGAAGTGGGTAACCTCGCTCTGAATGCATAAAAGGAGCAAAACCGGCTTCCAAGCCTCATACAGACATTTGGCAATTTCTCACGGAAAATGCCAATCTCGGACTCATTAAATCCATTTCCTCGCGTATATCGATAATTCGACGTTCAATTCAAACCACGAACTTCGAATGCGCGATCAATCGAGACCCGAGCTTTTTCCCGGTTTCTCCTCTTCGGTCGTGGGACCCACGGGCTATTCAAGATGAGTCACCCTTTACTCTAGAAGCTTCTTCTTCTTCTTCAATGCAAGAAGCCAACTTGCACTCTTGCTTGAAAATATCCAAGAGTTTGAAGACAACACTCAAGCCTCCATCAATGCTCATCAATGCTCATCAATGTCTTATCTCTTCTTCATTAATGCAATGGAAGAGGATGAGGCTTGATATTTTCTAAGCATGGGGGTTAAGAGCACTTGCTTTTGCTAATTGTGTCATTAGCTTTGCCTATAAATGGCCCAAAAGTGATTAAGATAATCACCTCTCCTCTTACACACTCTCTCCAACCTTTCTCTTTCAAGAAATCCTCTCAAACTCCATAGTCAAGAACACTCAAGAACCAGAAAACTTCAGCACTTAGAAGGAAGAGAAAAGAAAACCGAAAAGATCAAAAGAGAGCCTTGAGTTCTTAAGTCGGAAGCCGATGTTCATCATCCCGACTTAAGCTCAAAATTTCTCAAACTTCATATCCCACTCATTTTGGACCCATGGAGTTCATTGGTGAAATTGGTTTTTCCATTTGAAGTCTTTAAATTATTGTTTCAGGTCAAATAGTGCATTTCGGGTGAAATCGCAACTCTCGGGTGAATAGTGACCCGCCAGCGCCAGCCGCGCGCACGCCGAGCATCCTTTGCACCCGAGCATCCTTCCAAGCGTTCAACCGAGTCACCCGACTCTCGAACACTTTCCCGACTCTTTCCTCGTATCCCGAGGCTAGGTAAATCACTCTTGACTTAGAGGAGTTAGGGCTTTTTATATTTTTGCATGGCTATGGAGTATTATGGTATTTTATGCATACTTAACTTGCAAGACTTAACTTTTATGCAATTTTATGTTATATTATGCATGTGTATTACCTTATAACTTGCTAGCATGTCGGAAAAAGGTTTGGATTGTTGTTTGGAAGACCATCCCGACCCGGAAATGGCAAGTGAGCTCACGGCCAAGTCTCTAAATGGGATGGCCGAGACTTGAGTTGCTCTTTTCGGGTTAAGATTGGTCTCCTTAGCCCGATCCAAGTTATTTTCCGAGTTTATTTTGTTGTTCTTGCATGCATGAAGCCGGTATTAATTTATCGATCCCTTAAATAACATGTTTGTGAATGTCTGCATGTTTAAATGAGTTAATCAAATCATGGTAATACCGGCTTTTGTCAAAACGTGTTATTCATGATGTTTGATGTTTGAGCATGCGAAAAATGATTAAACCAAGACAAGGAAATTCTTTGTGATTTGAATCGAGCCATGAGAGTATTCGACCATCTTTGACAAGGTGAAGCCGAGGGCTTCTTGGCCCTTTTTGGATCAAGAATGATTTCCTTATTTCGAGTTTAATTCATTTCTCGGATTGTACGAAAGTGTAATTTCGATATTTCCACGATTCCCATGTTAAAACATCGATTACATGTCTTTTCAAAACAAAACATGCATGGATTCAGGTATCGTTGACTCATTCGGGTCCATTCGGTTACGAGGGTAGTTTCGGTCATTGGACCAAATATCCTCGATCCTTACGGATTCGTGTTGGTCGCCGAATCACGAATCGTTTTCACAATTAAAGTATTCGGCAATAACCTTAAGTATTAATTCCACGAACGGGTTAATCGGGACGTTCACACGGTTAATTCATTCCATTTAAATAACTTTGCACGAATTGGACATTAATTTGTGACTCGCGTCGACGAATTACAAAACGGTGTTAATGCCCTTTTCAAAACCCTCATACTTTCAAATCCTTATTGTGTTGTTCTCCTTTTCTGAAAACAAATTTTCAAATCAAGGGCAAGAACATCATTTCGTGATTCGCCGACATCCTAGCGCAGTTTAAGATGTTAGTTGGGTATTCTGTATCAAAATACAGTTATCGGACTAATCATTTCACTCGACTTAACCAAATCCTAGAAAATGGTTAGGCGGAACTCTAGGTTCCAAATCTAGAGTCAAAATACAAGTTTGGATCAATTCAGTGGTAATTCAGTGTCACAACACCGAATCACTATAAAAGCAATCTACACACATAATATTCGATTCTCTTTTCCAAATTTCCAACAAAAGCAGAATACTAAAACATTGGCACGTGTTTGATTGCTTAGCATATGGCATTTGCTTGCAAAAACACTTTTGGATTAATAAACTTGTTAATCCACGTACATTCGGTAAATACAAAACACCTTGTCTGTTATTAACATGTTGCGTGTTATCTTTCCGCACTTGTTTGCCATACGGGTCGAGCTTGATCCCTAGGCCGAATAATATTAGGGGTCAACACCCTAATCATCGAGCACAGGGTTCAACGCCCTAATCAACACTCATAGGGTCCAACGCCCTATTCAGTGAGAGCGTCCATTGAATTTCAGTTCTTCGGTCTTTTTCCCTAAACTCACGGTGAGTTAGAGTGGAATAATAACCGAACGCGAGTCGACTGGAATTCGGCCATTTGTAATTTGTATTTATTGTTTTCGAGAGCATTGTAAGGATTTTATTTTGTACATTTATTCTGTAAGAATTCCAGTCGGTGAGCGAACGGTCCGAGAGTCGAATTAATCGAATCGGTCTAATGCTTGCCCAGATACAAGTAAATCCAAGAACTCGCGGTTCTGGTTCACGCAGGGATTCAACCTCCATGGTTCGATGAACTGTAACGCAAGATTGTGAACCAATTCCCCGACACACGGGTTTACTTCTCTCTCAACTTCTCCACCGACATCGTTTAATTCATCGAAGTTACGGTGTCAAAACGTGTGAGCCGAGTGCAGCCTAATTCATGCGGTAAATAAAACAAAAATGCAAGCCTAGCAAACCAGAGTATCGAAAGGGCGTGCGGGATATAGGCCCGCACGTAACATGAACCCCCGAACACGGATTTTCCGGTTCCGCACAGATCAATGCCTTAACGACAAACTAGGTGTTCCATACCCCTAGACTCGGGTAACTTATCCGCCCTCGACCTATGGGTCGTAAAATGATAAGTGGCGACTCCTTCTCTCACGCGTGTCCGTCACGCGTCCCCACGGGAAGGTGGACACTCCCAAGCCGCGCGATCCAAAAGCGCGCAATGCGGGCCCCGACGAGAGTCCACATTCGGGTCCGTACAGCTTGGCGACTCCACTGGGGACATACTTAGTGGATTCAGGCTCGATCCGTTTGCTTCCTTGCATATTTATTTATCGCTTTCTGTACATTTACTTTTCTTGCACATTTACTTTTCTGCACTCGCATTGCATCATTCTAGTGGATTTAGGTACCAAATGCCTGAAATCCCACGGGCACCAATCTAGGAAGCTAGGTTAGTCAGAGGTTCCGAGTAAGGGAACGGATCGAGTTGGCTCATCATAGGAGACTTGCCATTACTCGCTGATTCCCCCATTGACTGGACCCTACTCAGAACTGCTATTAGTTTTTGGGACACTCAGCGGGCCGTATTCAGCTTTCAGGGGTCAGAGTTAGCTCCCACAGTAGAGGAGTACGCGGCACTCATTCAGCGACCCATGCCGACCCTCGACATCGTGGCGCCCAACCAGTTCGCCACGATACAGAGTAGACTCGCCATCCTCTTAGATCTCCGCGACGAAGAAATTCGTCTTGAGCTTCAGCATGGATGGGAGCATAGCGTTAGGACCGCATGGCTCATAGACTTCATACATGTTCGTTCTCTCAATGCCGGGGGAGAATCGTACCAGCGTGACGCCTGTCACGGGTTCCTCTTGCTCATCTTTGGGACCATCCTATTCCCCCACTCGTCGAACCTCATAGACGGGGCACTTGCCCAAGTCATCCTCCAAGTGGTAGGAGGCCGTAGCTATGTAGAAGCCGTCTTGGCTGAAACCATTTGGTCTCTTGACTATGTACGAGAGGTTCGACGTGGTAGAATGAGAGGAGCTCCGCATCTTCTTCAGATTTGGCTCCTCGCACACATCAGGCCGTTCTGCTCATCACATCCCTTTTCCTACATTCTTTGACGAGCGTTCGCTCATCGCTCGCCTACTTCAAGTGTTTCGGCCCTCCGATCGCGACTACACCGATTGGATCCAGTTCTTCAAGAGACTCACCCCGGCACAGTTTTTGTGGGCTGCTCGCTGGAATCCCGGTGGACCCATGACCATTGGATGCTCTTCAGTCATAGGATTTCCTCTGATCAGTCACTTAGGGAGCACACTTGTTTTCCCAGCCCGAGTCATCAGACAACTTGGCGGCTTACAGGATATTCCTAGAGAGGCAGATCGCACTCCACACCGCTTCATGTGGACGGATATTATAACTTTACTTCTAGATAGGGTTCTGCGGATTAGAGAAGTTCAACGTTTATGGAACACGCGCACCGTTCAAGAGCTCTATTTCCCGGAGCACCCTACCGACGACGAACGAGCTTTCTCAGCTACCGTAGCATATGTGGCGCAATTCCATCCACAGGGACTCACACCCGTTCGTCGACGACATTTGCCGCGGATTCCTCACGCACCGCATGCAGACATTCCAGACGCGGAGAGCTCAATCCAAGGAGTCATGCGCACAGAATTGCAGTCCATCAGAGAAGAGCGAGATCGACTCCGTTGTGAGCTTGTGGATATTCGCGCAGAACTCACTGATCACAGAGAGCTTCAGAGCGAGTTGGCTCAGATTCGCGCACGCATAGCGAACCAAGACAGGGAGATAGCGCTTTTGAGCGCTATGCTGGACCGAGCGCGGGCAAAAGCTCGCAAGGTCTTTCATCCTTAGGTTTAGTTTGTTAACGCTTTTGCCCCGCACCGGACCCACACAGCGTTCACTCAGCTACGGGTTGTAATAGTTGGCGGTTTAATGTTTATGTTTCCTTTTCAAACAGACTGTCTTTATAAATTATAGAATATGAATCAAACTGATGTAATGGCATTAGTATTTTCAAACTTATGCACCTCATGCATTCATATACTGTCATTTATATTTTGAAGATAGTCAAAGCACTATAAGTACACTCATACACTTACGCATACAGGTACTAACAACTGGCGTCCCATCGATATCCGACTCGTGCAAGAGTAAGGATGGCAGAAGACCAACCACCCGCCATTCTTGAACAGGATACTCCGCCAGCGCCGATACATTCTCAAACACCACTGACGCAAGTTACATCACCTGTAATGCTCACGGACATATTTACAGCGCATTCAGGCGTCCCTATCGGACATCCTCCACCAACAGTACAGACGGCGTCCAATCTTGTGGAGTCCGCACGTTTTACTGCGTTAGAAGGAATGGTGAACCACTTGGCGGCCAACATGGCCACCAACATGACTGAGCTCATGGCCATGCTCAGGAATCAGAATCAGGCCTCATCGAGCTTTACTCCGCCTCTGGAGCATAGACCAATTGTCGATCCAAATCCAATGGTCACTCCAACCTTTGCTTCGGAGGCTGAAGACGCATCTTTCTCGGTAATGGCGTTTGCACCAACAGTCCATCCGATCAATGATCCTTTATCGCCACCACCTGCTCCAACAGCAGTTCCGTTGCCACTAGCAGCTTTCTTATCCACGGACTCTACTATGCATGCGCTGCCACCGCTAACCGTGTCAATGCATCCTCCAATCTATACTGTGCCACCACCGACAGTTCCTCCGGTCACGATCGCACAGGCTCCTGTTTCCACTGCAGACCAATTTCCTTTCCAAACTCCACAACCCCAAATAAGCTTTTCTTACCCTGCTCCACCGCCCCTAAACATTCCTCCCACTGAACCGGGCACGCCTACTCAAGCTGCCCCTCCAGCTCTACCGACAAACGTTCCTCTCGAAGCGGAGAATGAACAGGAGAGGAGAATAAAGAGAATGGAGGAAACCATTCGAGCCCTCCAAGTAGGCAACCCCCGTTTCGATTTCAGTGACAGTGACTGGAATCTCTTTCCAGGCATGCGGCTGCCCCCTAAGATCAAAATTCCAGAGTTCAAAAGATATGACGGGACCAGAGACCCTCGGCATCATCTCCGTCATTATCAGAGCAAAATGCTCTCATACTGGGATTATGAGGAATTCGTCATTCAGACTTTCCAAGATAGTCTTATGGGATCGGCGCTAGATTGGTTTATGACCCTGAAAGCCGGCGATGTCCCTACATGGACAGATCTTTCTCAGAAGTTCCTCGACCAGTATCGATTTTGTGCGGAAACACCTCCTACCCTTCTCGATCTTAGCATGACAGAGATGAAGGAGGGTCAAGCTTTCGAAGCATACGCAACGGAATGGAGAGGAAGAGCAGCAAAGCACATTCCTCCAATCACTGAGCGACAACAAGTTCAGCTGTTCCACTCCACACTCAGAGGCGCGTATTACTCACATCTCCTGGCTCATACTTCCTCCTTCTCGGACTTGATCGAGGCAGGAAAGAAGCTTGACATGGGTGTTAAGTTAGGAAGAATCGAAGGCCCATCAAAGAAGAAGGATGGAGAGACGTCAAAGAAACAGACTGCTGGAACCTCCAGGAGAAGCAAAGACATGACTATTGGCGCCGTCAACTCCGGATATCAGGCTTCACAGCCGATTTCGGTGGACTATACTCCGCATTACAGACTCCCCAGGCATATGCACATCCCGTGCATTATGTGCAGCCCTACCAAACATCGCAGGCTTATTTCCCAACCCCGCCAACTGTTATCCAGTCGCAACTTCCGCAACCGCATATTCCTGCTCAGGCTCAACAAGGTAGACCCCCGGCTTCGAGATCTCCTCAGTCGGTTCAACGTGCTCCAGCCCCCAGAACTTATCAGGACAAAGTTGCACAACCGCGTCCACGCAAGCAGTACAACACTTTACCAGCCCCTCTCTCTCACATATTCAGGCAGCTTCTTGCAGGCAACAAGATCAGAACAGAAGCGCCTGGTCCCAACTTTGACCCCGCAGTGCAGAATCAGAACTTACACTGTGAATTCCATCGGGGTGCTCCTGGTCATACCCTCGACAATTGCTGGACACTCCGGAATAAAATTCAGGAGTTGATCGACGCAAGGCAAATCTCCTTTAATGAAGTGAAGCCACCGAATGTCCGCGCAAACCCTCTCCCCGATCATGGATCAGGTTCAGGACCTTCTATCAACATGATCAGCATCGCTTCTATTAAAGAGGAAGAAGACGCGCAGAAGACCTCAATTCCCTTTATTGTCAATTATGCTCCGACAAATGATACATTTACATCTGACGTCCCATTCGTTATCGAGGTTCTTGCGAAGGAGCCATACCAAGACCGTCGAGTTCCCTGGGATTATGGGAATGAGGTTGCCAACATGGAGCATGAGATGAGTGCGATGGGCATCACGCGCTCAGGACGAGTTTATCAGGGTCCAGAGTCTACAGACAAAGGGAAAGCCCCTGTTATTACATCCTCAGCCGTTCCAGAAGCCGTGCCAGTCTTTACAAAGAAGGTCACCGATCAAGAAGCGGAAGCTTTCATGAAAGTGATCAAGGCAAGTGAGTACAAAGTGGTGGAGCAAATGGGCAAGTCACCCGCCCATATCTCGCTCCTCGCGTTGCTTTTGAGCTCCGAGCCGCATCGGAATGCTTTGTTGAAAGTCCTCACCGCGGCACAAGTCCCAAAAGACACGGCACCGGATAATATCGAGCAGACTGTTAGTTCAATCTTCTCGAATCAGATATCCTTTGCAGATGATGAGCTTCCATCCGAAGGTCAGGAACACTTACGGGCATTGCACATAGTCTGTAAGTGCAACAATCACATTGTTGGTCGAGTCATGATCGACAACGGCTCTGCTCTCAACGTTTGCCCCGTCTCCACACTGAAACAGATGAACGTGGACATGAGCCGCATCCGTGCAAGCAAGACCACTGTTCAAGCCTTTGATGGCTCTAGGAGAGAAGTGAATGGAGAAATCGATCTCCTGATCGATGTGGGTCCTTGCTCATTCTCTGTCACCTTTCAGATCCTCGAGATACCCAATGCTTTCAGTCTCTTGCTCGGGAGACCATGGATTCACGCCGCCGGCGCTGTTCCTTCGTCGCTGCACCAGAAACTGAAGTTCTTCGTCGAAGGTAAGCTTATCACTGTCAACGGTGAGGAAGATTACGCAGTCTACAAGGAGACAGCCGTTCCTTACATCAGCATTGGAGAAGATCAGAATCTTCCCTTTCACTCTTTCGACACGATTTCCGTAATCCGAGACTACGGAAAAGTCGGTCCATCACGAACCGATCGTATGATTGGAAAGGTTCTGTTGAAGAACGATTACGTCCCCGGAACTGGACTTGGGGCACGTGCACAGGGAATCCTTCGACCGATTGAAATGGAGAAATACCGCAATAGGAGGGGACTTGGCTTTCGCCCCTCCTGTCATGAGATCGTGCAGTCTCGCCGTGGAAAGCATCTACACCGCCTTGCTGTACATTACGAAAAGCTCTTCAGGGGCATTCTGGTTCCACCACTCTCACAGTTTTTTGCAGCACCACCGCAGATCATGGGAGGCACCTCCGATAGCCCAATCACTGAAACAGATGACTTCTCTTCGGATGCAGTTGAAGCGTTTTTGGCTTTGCCAGCCATATATGCCGTCACTGAGGAGACATCTTCCAGGGTTCATATCCGCCTGTACGGGAGGATGAGGAGCTTACCAACTGGACTTCAGTTCCGCTCTACTCGGCCGTAGTTGCCGATGTGTAAGACGGTCTTTATATATAATGCTACCTGTGTGTCGGCAACGCCATAAGCCACACAACAGAAGAGGGGTTTTTGTTATGGCTTGTTAATAAAATCCCTACATGCTTTTTGAATTTTTGTGTCTAGATTCTCTCTCTCATGCTTACTTCTAGCATCTTTAATTTCTAAAACAATTCGCTTTGTGTCCAGGCTCCAATCGAATCCAAATCACCGATGCAACGATTCGAATTCGTCCGAAACACACCTCAGAAAGTCCCTACCCATATACTTCGGGGAAGGACTTGACGAGGACGGTCGCATGCCCGAGATAGAAGAGAGTTTGCATCGTCTTGAAAACCATCAACTCACTTCGATCGAGCCAACCGAAGAGATCAAAATAGGCACCACAGAAGAGCAACACACCCTAAGGATCGGGACGGATCTCGACCCCGCACAGAAAGCCTGGATGATCGATTTCTTGTCAGAGTATCAAGAGGTCTTCGCTTGGTCTTATACCGATATGCCAGGTTTGGACCCCTCGATCGTAAAGCATTTCCTCCCACTCGACACTGAAAGATTTCCGCCCAAACGTCAACACTTACGGCGTCAACGAGCTGATCTTCTTCTCCGCATTAAAGAGGAGGTCGTCAAACAGGTGGATGCAGGATTCTTAGAGGTATGCAATTACTCTGAATGGGTAGCTAACGTGGTGCCAGTGGAAAAGAAGAATGGGAAGGTCAGAGTCTGCATCGACTATCGAGACCTTAACAAGGCCAGTCCTAAGGATAACTTCCCGCTGCCCCATATCGACGTCTTGGTGGACAATATAGCACGCCACACACAATTCTCCTTCATGGATGGTTTCTCTGGATACAATCAGATTCAGATGGCCGAGGAGGATAAGATCAAAACGACGTTCATCACGATGTGGGGTACGTTTTGTTACAAGGTCATGCCTTTTGGTCTCAAAAACGCTGGGGCAACCTATCAGCGGGCAATGGTCACTCTATTTCATGACATGATGCATAAAGAGATAGAGGTTTACGTCGACGACATGATTGCAAAGTCCAAAGCAGGTGAAGATCATCTTGTCAACCTCAGGCGGCTATTTGATCGTCTCAGGAAGTACAAACTCCGACTCAACCCAACGAAATGCACTTTCGGCGTCAAGTCAGGAAAATTGCTAGGGTTTGTAGTCAGCGAAAAGGGCATCGAGGTTGATCCCGACAAAGTCAAGGCGATCATGGAATTGCCCCCTCCATCGACAGTGCGCGAAGTAAGGAGTTTCCTAGGACGGCTGAATTACATCGCACGTTTCATTGCAAATTTAACAGACAAGTGCCAACCACTCTTCCGTTTGCTTCGCAAAAATGCAGCGGTTGAATGGGATGACGAGTGTCAGAAAGCTTTTGATACAGTCAAGGCATACCTAGTTCAGCCACCGGTGTTGGTTCCACCTTCACCGGATCGTCCTCTCATTCTGTACCTGACAGTACGCCGACAATCCATCGGATGCATGTTAGGGCAAAAGGACGATTCCTCTCATGCAGAGCGAGCAATTTATTATTTAAGCAAAAAGTTCACTGAAGGGGAGTCCAACTACCCTGAGATAGAGAAGATGTGTTGCACACTCGTTTGGGTCATGCAAAGGCTCCGGCAATACACTCTTTACCATACTGTTCGCCTGCTGTCAAAGACAGATCCTTTGAAGTATCTACTCAGCAGTCCGTCCTCCATGAGGAACATAGCAAAATGGCGTTGCCAACTGACGGAGTATGACATCGAATACGTATCACGCACGTCAATGAAGGGCCAAGCAATTGCAGATCATCTAGCGGAGTTTCCGATCGAGGACGACACACCGATCAACCCTAACTTTCCAGATGAAAGGATCCTCCAAGTGAGTGATGAGGAAGAGACTCTAGGATGGAAGATGTACTTTGACGGTGCAGTCAATTCCACTGGGTTTGGTATCGGCGCGGTGCTGATATCCCCTGAGGGGCGTCATTTCCCTGTTGCAGCGAAGATTGATTTCCCTTGCACCAACAACATAGCCGAATATGAAGCTTGTATCCTCGGTTTGCAGGCCGCAATCTACCTCAAAGTCAAGGAGTTAAAAGTGTTTGGCGATTCTATGCTCACAATCTTCCAGACGCTTAAACAATGGAAGACGAAAGATCCAAAGTTGGTGCCATATCATGAGTACCTCGAAGAGTTGACAGAGAACTCCAAAGATCTCATTTACGTACACCCCACGCATGAAGAACCAGTTCGCAGATGCACTTGCAACGCTCGCATCCATGGTGAGCATTACGAAGGAGAATCTCATAGAACCTCTCGAGTTTGAGATTGCTCAGGGCCCTGCCCATTGCGATGTAATTGATGCTGTTGACGGCAAACCGTGGTACGCAGACATCAAGCACTTGCTGCAAACAGGTCAATTCCCAGCGTTCACCGATCGTCATGACCGGAGGACTCTACGCCGCATTGCGGCACACTTTTTCCTGAGTGGCGAGACTCTCTACCGCCGTTCATTCGATGCTACACTACTTCGGTGTGTCGACGAGAATGAGGCACAACGCCTCATGGAAGAAGTGCACGAAGGAAATTGCGGACCTCATATGAATGGACTCATGCTAGCAAAGAAGCTCATGCGACTCGGGTACTTCTGGTCTACCATGGAGACCGACTGCGTCAAGCATGTCAGACACTGTCACTTGTGTCAAGTCTACGCGAATCAGATCAGAGCACCACCCAACGAGCTCCATCCAATGGCTGCTCCGTGGCCATTTTCAATGTGGGGCATGGACGTGATTGGTCCAGTCAACCCTAAAGCATCCAATGGACATTTGTTCATACTGGTAGCTATCGATTACTTCACCAAGTGGATCGAAGCTATCACCCTTGCGTCAGTCACTGCAAAGGCCGTGGCTCGCTTCCTCAAACGCGACATCATTGCGCGATACGGGGTCCCTGCGACTCTCATCACCGACAATGCCAAGAACCTGAATAATAAGCTCATTGACGAGCTCTGTGCACAGTTCAGGATCCAACATCGTAATTCCTCTCCATATCGTCCACAAATGAATGGTGCGGTAGAGGCAGCGAATAGAATATAAAGAAAATCATCGAAAAAATGACGGTGAATTACAAGGACTGGCATGAGATGCTCCCGTTTGCACTCTTGGCATATCGGACTTCTATCCGCTCATCCACCGGGGCAACCCCGTATTCTTTGGTCTACGGCATGGAAGCGGTTCTTCCAATCGAAGTGGAGATTCCCTCCATGAGGGTTCTTGCCGAGTCCAAACTCGAGGAAGCAGAATGGGCGAAGCAACGCTATGAACAGCTTAATCTCATCGACGAGAAGCGGCTAACTGCACTTTGCCACGGTCAGTGCTATCAGCAAAGAATGGCTCGAACATTCAACAAAAAAGTTCGTCCTCGCAAGTTCAGCCCCAGCGACCTCGTCTTGCGAAAAGTTTTACACATCGCCCCAGATTCCAGGGGCAAGTTCGCTTACAAGTACGACGGTCCATTCATCGTTAAAGAAGTCTTTGACGGAGGGGCAATCATTCTCAACGATATGGACGGAAACGAGAACGCTCTTCCGGTCAATGCTGATGCTCTTAAGAAATACTATCCGTGATGGTGTTTCTCTTATCCACTGCGGATGTTTTCTCAAATGCACATTACATTTTATCTTTCTTTGCATGTACAGTTCCCAACACTTTTAATTTCGTTAACTCATGTACTCCCATCTTTGCTTTCTTTTTCTCTGAATTTTTCCTGAGAGAAAAAGAATGGATTTCCCGCTAGGTTGAAAACCTCTTTGAGGCGGCCTAGGCAAAAATTAGGGAATGAGAGGCACGGTTTAAAATCCCGCAAAGGGGAACCGTGGCAAAGGGAGAGCATGAATCAAAATCCTCGCTAGGCTGAAAACCCGAAAAGGGCGGTCTAGGCAAAAGTTAGAGGAATCGAGAGGTGCGATCAGACCCAATACGGATGATCGTAGCAAAAGGTGAGATCTAAATGAGAGAAATGTCAAACAAAAAACACCCCGTTAGGTCGTCACGCGTCTTGCGACCTAGGCAAAAATTAGGGGACCTTCGGCAGCTCGACCACGAAATGACAGCTACATTCAGCATGCAGCGGCAACAAATAGTGGTTTGACAGTCTTCGATGCAAGCAAACTCTCTTTTACTCTCAGAGCATGAGACACGTTTCGACATACAGTCGAATCTTTGTATCCTTGATTTGGAGGATCCCAAAGAATCCCCCTATACCCTTATGCAAATTCTACAGGTCATGCCTGTTCTGTAAAAAGCCTTTCTTGTCAAATCACAAACCTAGCGGGATACGACCACCCTTTAAATGGTCATCAAGTTCAAATCCCCAAAGCATTATTATTCAGACTTCTTTCTACATCTTCATTATGGCTGTAGAGTAGAACTGACAACTACTGTTAGCTCCCATGGTTCTATATGCAGGAACGAAGATGTGAACCTCGGAAGAAGTCTTTCTTTGATGAATGCATGTCTGCCTTATGCTAAGGACCACAACCAAAATCCAAGGAGAAGTCTTCAGGATAATACTCCATGCATTCAATCGCATCACAATCAGTTGGCAAACAATGAAACATTCTGCCACTACATCGATTGCAACACGGACAAGCTCAGTGACGGAGGAAGCACAATGATTCCTTCCACACCTCACGCAACTCCCCAACGTTTGCATTTACTTTTTGCAATGCATCCCATGCAATTTACTTTTCTGCATTTCGGGTACGTCCCGACTACTTTCCTGCATTTCGGGTACGTCCCGACTACTTTTCCGCATTTCGGGTACGTCCCGACTACTTTTCCGCATTTCGGGTACGTCCCGACTACTTTTCGCATTTCTGGTACGTCCCGACTACTTTCCCGCATTTCGGGTACGTCCCGACTACTTTTCCGCACTTCGGGTACGTCCCGACTTTTCCGCATTCGGGTACGTCCCGACTACTTTTCCGCATTTCGGGTACGTCCCGACTACTTTCTGCATTTCGGGTACGTCCCGACTACTTTTCCGCATTTCGGGTACGTCCCGACTACTTTCTGCACCATGCAAACGCCGGGCAAAACACCTCGCACCATGCAAAACCCGCCGGGCAACACGCCCCGCACCGCAAGTCCATTGGGTAGACGCCTTGAACCATGTTGTTCATTCGGTATGCGCCCCGTGAAGTGCTATTGCAAACCCTTCGGGTACGTCCCGACTACTTTTCCGCATTTCGGGTACGTCCCGACTACTTTCCGCATTTCGGGTACGTCCCGACTACTTTTTCGGCATTTCGGGTACGTCCGAATATTTTTCGGCATTTCGGGTACGTCCCCGACTACTTTCCGCATTTCGGGTACGTCCGACTACTTTTCAGCATTTCGGGTACGTCCCGACTACTTTCCCGCATTTCGGGTACGTTCCGACTACTTTTCCGCATTTCGGGTACGTCCCGACTACTTTTCCGCATTTCGGGTACGTCCCGACTACTTTTCCGCATTTGGGTACGTCCGACTACTTTTCCGCATTTCGGGTACGTCCCGACTACTTTTTCGGCATTTAGGGTACGTCCCGACTACTTTCCGGCATTTCGGTTAGTCCCGACTACTTTCCGGCATTTCGGGTACGTCCCGACTACTTTCCGCATTTCGGGTACGTCCCGACTTACTTTTCGGCATTTCGGGTACGTCCCGACTGACTACTTTTCGGCATTCGGGTACGTCCCGACTACTTTCGGCATTCGGGTACGTCCCGACTACTTTCCCGCATTTCGGGTACGTCCCGACTACTTTTCCCGCATTTCGGGTACGTCCCGACTACTTTTCCCGCATTTCGGGTACGTCCCGACTACTTTTCCTGCATTTCGGGTACGTCCCGAACACTTATCTGTAGGGGTCCATCCCTCAGGTTCATCCTGACTTTTACATTTCTGCATCAGGTATAACATCCCCTCAGGTTCATCCTGACTTTACATTCTTGCTCTTGGTCTTCGGCACTCTCTTGTTCCCGTACTCACCGAACCTAATTGACGGGATATAGCCCAAGTCGTCCTCCAAGTGTGGGAGGCCATAGTTACATGGTAGGCTTGTTAGCCGAGACCGTACGGTCTATAGACTATGTTAGAGAGGTTCAGCGATGGCAGGATGAGAGGATCCCCGCATCTACTGCAGATTTGGCTTCTCGCGCACGTCCGTCCCTTT